>NW_025942121.1:0-53785 GCF_000764305.2 Hyalella azteca | reverse complement strand
AAGGCTATATCTATAAATGTAGCGGTAGCGCTGTAGCGGCAAAACCTCGTATCGCTACTTAAATATGTAGCGGGCGCTACCGCTACCGCTACATTGCCTTAAATGTAGAGCCGCTACCGCTACCGCTACAGAAAATGTAGCGGCCGCTAGTAGCGTCCGCTACATGTAGCGCGCTACTGCCCACCTCTGAGTGTCGCTGTGTGTATCCTACCTAGCGGAGTGTAGTTATTCCTTGCTGAGGCTGCGTATGAGCTTCAGGGTTAATTTAAGAGTTAAATAAGTGGCATACAGCTTCGTACTACTCAAGAGGATATGTTTAAGAGCTGAGGACGCTGAAGTGGCAAACGGCTAGTCCAAAATGGCCGCGATGGGGTGAATACTGCGAATTCATCGAGTAGAGTTAAGTTTCGGCTAAGCATAAATTTCCAAGGGTATGAAGTATAGTATTGCGTAGTGATGTCAGCGCCGAATAATAGGCCTGAGGTGGCCTGTCGCCGATTCTTGTACTTCTCTTGACTTGTCCACAGGAAATCTATAAACAGGTCCTTCGACCGGATATTTTCCAAACTGACGACAGTTTGAAATAGCCTCTAGATATCCATCGGGTTCGATATGGTGCTAGGCATTTCAAGTCTGAATATATATTTCTCCATAGCTTTGTCTGGTCTGTTCCTGAACGCATTTATACTTGGAGCGTCAACGATGTAGTCGGGGAGGCTGTTCCACATGTCGGTGATTCGAAGCGAGAAGAAATGTTGTAGCGTGAAAATAAGTTTCAAGTTTAAGCGTTGTAAGATTTATCTAAACTTCTAGATAATTGTGTCTTAATTTGCGAGAAGACATGCATATGGAACATATTGAAATAGAAAAAAAATGTTTTGGCAAGAACGCATGGAAAAGCATTTCAAATAATTTTACTTGCAACACATTGCAGCTTGCAAAATATTATGATTCATGAGTATTGAATGTTGTATTGAATTCATGAGTACACATTCAAATAAAGTTGAGATTCCAAGTTACAACTTTCAAATTAGTTATCGTTGTTATGTTACAATATCTATTTATGAACGATAAGTGTCAGTCAGTACCTAAAAAAATTATATGAGAATACAAACGAGCCCGTAACTATATACAGGGTGCGGCGCGGGAACTTACTTATTTGAATTGCGCGCCACGTGGCGGCCATTAGTCCTAGGAAGGTGGCGCCATGCGCAATATGGTGCGCGGGCTATGAAGTTTTTCGTCCACTCAGTTCAGTTGCGACCATGCAGTGGTCGAGAGAGGAGCGCGCGTTCGCAGTCTCTGTGTACTTTTCTAGTGGCCGGTCTATCGTTGCAACCCAGCGTGCGTTTAGGAGGCAGTTTAATGTCGCGCCCNTTGGCCGGGTGGTTGTGGTGTGCACGATTGGCCGGGTGGTTGTGGTGTGCACGATTGGCCGGGTGGTTGTGGTGTGCACGATTGGCCGGGTGGTTGTGGTGTGCATGATTGGCCGGGTAGTTGTGGTGTGCATGATTGGCCGGGTGGTTGTGGTGTGCATGATTGGCCGGGTGGTTGTGGTGTGCATGATTGGCCGGGTGGTTGTGGTGTGCATGATTGGCCGGGTGGTTGTGGTGCGCATGATTGGCCGGTTGGCCGTGATTGGCCGGATGATTGGCCGTGATTGGCCAGCTGTGGTGTGAATGATTGGATACAGATTTTTCGAACTATGCTGAAATACAATTTGCTGTTCAGATCTGCACCCTTCCTTGGTGAAATTTGGAAATGGTTGACAAAACGGGTTTAAAAATTGTTAAATTTATTATAAATGGTTAGAATGGTTAAAACTGTTCAAAATGGTTGAAATGGTTTTAGATGGTTGAAGTGGTTAAAATGGTTTTAAGTGGTTAAATGTTTAAAATTGTTAAAATGGTTTTTATATATATACAACGGTTTATATGGATAAAATTATTATAAATGGTTAAAATGGTTAAAATTATAAAATTATAAATGGTTAAAACGACTTCTACAATAGCAGCCACTTTATTCGTCGTCTTTCGTATTAAATTCCCCTACTGCTCAATTAACTCGTTGCAGTATGTCAAATACTTGTGCTAGTTCTTTCATTTTATTCAACATACTACAAATGGTTTCTGCAAATAAATTAACATACAAATGAACAAGCGTAAACTATAATAGAATGGTGATATAACTCGTCAATATTTCAACAGAAATATTCTAAGAGGAAAGTAGTAATAAATATCCAAAAATAAATAGATCCTTACCAATACAGTGAAGGCACCGTGCTGCCGCACCAGTCGCAACCCGCTAACTGTGAGATAAATCTCTACTTAGCTTGAATTTGCCTAATTCTACGAAGGAAAATTCTCAGTAATTTGCACTGAACATGACGTATCGGAATCTGCGGCTGCATGGTTAAAATGGTTTTAATTGGTTGAAAAGGTTAGAAATAGGTCAGAATGGTATAAATGGTGTAAATGGTTAAAATTTTAAAAATGGTTATATGGTTAAAAATGTTAAAATGTTTATAAATGATTAAAATGGTTAAATGGTTTAAATTTGACTTAATCATTAAAAATTATTAGAAGTTGTTAAATGGTTAAAAATTGTTATGATAAAATTTCTCGAAATGTTTAAAATAATTAAAATAATTATGACGGTTAATATGGGAAAAAATGGTTACAATAGCTACTAATTGCTCAAATTTTTAGAAATTATTAAAATTGTTAAAATGGTTAAGAAAGATCCATTTCACATAGCAAACCATGCAAAAACTTAAGTAAGTTTTAATGGGTAGAGAATTGAGAAAACTTAATGATACAATAATTCATGCTAAATATGATATATCTAACATGATGATTTTACGACAGCATTGACGAGACTGATGTCACACGCGATACGTCTATACGCGAGTATTTTTAGAGACGTTTAGTGGACCATTCTAGACTTAAACATGCTTCAATTCTTATTAAGTTTATAAAATTGTATAATTAATATATGTCATTTTTGTTTAATTATACAATTTTATAAACTTTTGTTCATAATTTCTACTATTGTTTATTTCTGTCTTATTTATATTAAATAAATTGCTGTTATTTAATAGTCCGCCTTAATATATTTCAACAAATAAACTTGTGAGGAAGTAGTTTGATTCTATATTAATTTTCTCCTATGGCTGTAGCTCCTAGAAAACTTTTAACAGATAGGTAGACTTCTTTACATACTTGCAATGGGGAAATTCACGTGACGTTAGTTTCCACGTTGTACTTGAAAACTCTCATTTCCGGTGAAGAATTCACTTTTAAGAAAGCATGGAAATATTCGGATACATCTTTTACGATAAAGTAGTAGCATAAACACATGTTTATTTCTTTAAATTAGCAATCAAAGTCAGTGGACTTTTGTAAACCATACATTTGATCAGCCAAGTGGACCGATCATTTCTGAAAGCAATTTTTAGCGCCGAATTGAGTCAAATTGTATTTATTTAACAATCACTGTGATAAGAGAAATACTTTTGAGTTTCTCAATGTTAACAGCATCCATGCGGAATTTTTTAGATTTCTTAGGCATTTAATGACTTAAAACCTGACTTAAATATGTACAATAATGTGCTTATTTTGAAAAAAAAAAATCAAATGTTGTTGCTGCTGGTGCTGCAGCTGCTGCCTGCCGACGCTGTGTGTTTTGTTTATTCAGTAAGCAGTTGAATATTGGGAGAGTTGGTGCAAGTGTGCTGTGGATTGATCCGTGTGGGAGCGTTGATCGGGTCGAAATCTGAAAATACTGCGTTCTTCTATATTACCTATAGAATTGCATCACGATTTGATATATTAGCGGTGCTTGGAACGGGAAACGAGCGTTATATAAACTTCACCTTACATTAATTTATCAATTCAAAACCCATCTTGGTATATTGTTTTACATATCCTTATAAGCATTGAAAAGCATTATCTACATTTTTGCCCGCAATCGGATAAAGTCAAAGCATATACTGGCACAAACAAACCCTAAGCGTTTTTTTATTTCGTAGAATAATAAACGTCCGAACAGATGGGCAAACTCATGGTTGAATTAATATAAATTGTTTCAACCATGTGTAAGCTTATAGACTATTAACGTTATGGTCCCTACTGGTATCGCTGCACAATGCCATTGACGTTGTTTGTACTTTGTAGGTGATACAATGTAGTGACGGAGTACATTTTTCTTAAACGGATTGAAAACCATTCAAATTCGATATAAATCATAGTTCATGACCTGTATGTATCGGATACAATTTTTTGTCATGTTTTCGTTTAAAAATGCTATTCTAAGCTTTAGCTTTGCCGACACCAAATCATCAACCATCATTACCAACGCCATATTAATCAGCATTTTTCGTAGATCACAAACGTTTGCATATTATATACTGTGTAAATGATATTGATGTCACAAATATTTGCGTAAATTAGTGCGTGTGTGTTTGGAGGCTAGAAGCGTAAATGTATAATGGTAGTTCGGGCGCGTATCCATGAGGGTCTTTCGGGACCCAAATAATCTGACGTCCTACCTGCTGGAGGAAGAGGGTCCTTCGGGATCCAAATAATCTGACGTCCTACCTGCTGGAGGAAGAGGGTCCTTCGGGACCCAAATAATCTGACGTCCTACCTGCTGGAGGAAGAGGGTCCTTCGGGATTCAATTAATAAAACATCAATATCTAGACAAATATTATAAGAAAACGATAAATTAAGTGGAAATTTTACTGATTGAATGTTGTTGAAATGAAAATATTTTGTGAAGGCGAGTAGCACAAATAATTATAGATGCTCTACGCTGGCCCGCACAGCAACAATATACTTCATCTCTAATCATTTAATTCAAAGCCACGATCAAGTTTATTAAGGTTGCGCATTTTAGAAAAATCTAAGAAGTCGTTCATGAAATGGAGTATGAAAACATAAATCACTTTTTAAAAACTCCTAAGTATATTTATTCAGCCTGAATCATTTTATCAATAATAAACGAGGCACATATTCCTCAGGGGAATTTTTACGACATATCCTCGTTTCATATTAAGTTACATCGTGCTTCTGATTTAAACAAAATTCGCCGGAATTTATATATTGAACAGAGACGTGATTTGACGCACTCTCAATAATTCTCATAATTTTCGATGCGCTCTCCAGGTTTTAGATGCGAGCAGTGCCGTCTCGCCGGGCCTATACTTTCAAAAAAAGTTAAGAGATCGTAAGTTCATCCGCCAATCAATGACGGCCTTTCAAGCAAAATCCACCAATCATAGACAAAAAAATAAAGCGTAAGTACTTACGTTCACTTAGCGAATTTTGAAAGTATGCCGTCCCTCTGTTTTCATATGTACACAATGAAATGCCAGGTTTCAACGATGGCAGTGAACGACGTACGTTAATGGTGCCGACGTCAGCTCTATAATCTCGAATACAACACGGCAATAATCAAGTCAAATTACCTACTAACTCGCTATCGGCCTACATGCATATAGATAGGGTCGGTGGAGATTATCAGACCCTTATAAATACATGATGGAATGAAATTTCATTGCATCTTACTTTAATGCTGTTTGAAATTTGTGAATTCGTCACTTTTTCAGATAGTAAATATACAGTTCTGTGACTTAATTTTTTCTATCAATAAGTACTACGAAATCTATGTGCGGAAAGTGAAAGAAGTATGTGTAGTTAATAAATAGCGACAACTCTGTTTGAAGTATTTAAAATGCTTTATAATATACTGTATCCCAACAATATCATTGACGTTAGAAAGTGTAGCAAACATTACAGATCCCGAAACCTGAGAACTGAACCCACAATTACATTTTAACTTGGTGGGAGAAGACTGTCATGCACCAGGAGTACGGTCCCTAGACGATATGGACCTGCCAGCTTCCTTTATAGGTGTACCTCATTTATAAGTGTACTTCACTTATAGGTGTACTTCACTTATAGGTGTACTTCACTTATAGGTGTACTTCACTTATAGGTGTACTTCACTTATAGGTGTACTTCATTTATAGGTGTACTTCTGACTTCTGCATATATATGTGTACCTCATTTAAATGTGTTTTTACAACACTTCTCCTCAACTTCACTTCTTGTCTGTTTGTTTGTTCGTCTGTCTGCTACAAATCTTGTAATCGAAATTTAATACACTTCTACTTATCCCATCGATCTGAAATTTTGCACACTTGTGTAAAGTTGGAGACAATGCATGAATCAAATGTCAAAATAAATGATTTTAAAAATTAAAAAAATTTTTCAATATTAGCAAAATGGAAAAAATAATTTTGTCAGCTACAAATCTTATAACTGATATTTGACACACTTTTACCTGTCTAATTGATCTGAAAATTTGCACACTTGTGTGAAGTCAGAGGCAATGCATGAATCAATTAATGGAATAAATAATTTTGAAAAAATTTTTACGTATATATTAAAAAAAATATATATTACAAAAAATTGAAAAATTAATTTTTTTAATATTCGAAAATTAAACGAGAAATTAATTGTACATCTGTAAGATTGGAGACACTGGATTCTTTGGAAGTGTTGTCTTTAAAAAGTAATTTTTAAACGTATATTTTTCATTTATAGGTGTAGCTCATTTATAGGTGTACTTCATTTATAGGTGTACTTCATTTATACGTGTACTTTATTTTATTTGACGTTTATTTGCTATAACCACGCGAATGCTTCTAGCTTGTTTTAATTTTCTACGTTTTAGTTTTATTTATTTGTTTTTCAATGTAGAGATTTAATCAAGAAATACAAGTATGTTTCTTCGAAATGAAATTCAATGCAACGAACATAAGATTCAATTATTGAAACTCCTCGAGCTTAGCATGCCAGGAGGTTGATATGCTTAACCGTTTTAAGCGTTGCGTCATAAGAAGTTAATACCGTGCGAGATATAGCTTGGAACAAAGCTCATATAGCGAAAGTGAGAATGCCGGATCTGGATGATTAAAATCATCGAGAATGCCGGATCTGGATGATTAAAATCATTGAGAATGCCGGATCTGGATGATTAAAATCATCGAGAATGCCAAATCTGGATGATTAAAATCATCGAGAATGCCAAATCTGGATGATTTGGCATTCTGGACGAGCATGTAATTATATGTAGGGGTGAGTATCCCGGCAACACCTGTGAGAACACCTCACAGGTGTTCATTTGAGAACACATGTGGGGATGAAACCTTAATTTTTAGAAATATAAAACTCAATGCCGTATGCTCCGATAACAGAGCTAATTTTTGAGGATGTTAATATTGTAAAGCCTGACTTTACAAATATTTACAATGGTATTCACCATTTCTTCATTAAATGAATCAGTTGACTATTCATTTGAATTCACTAAGAGACTAGTATATAGTTTTTGATGTACAACTTCTTCAAAGTTTTATAAGTTAGGGCATGATAACAAAATAAAATAATCAAGAAATAAGTAAATAAATAAATATATAAATAAATAACGAAAAAAATTATCTACATTTCTTTCTAATTGTCTCATAGTTGGAAAATTTCTCCAAGATTGTTAAGCTAAATTTCTCCAAGAAAATAATTAAATCAAATAAAATGATTTTACAATTTAATGAACTAGATTAAATAGTTTCAAAGTTAATTCAATTAAATATTTTAAAAATTAATTACATTAAATAAAATAATTTTAAAATAAATGAAATGTATTTAACAATTTTAAAATTGATTAAATTAGATAAAATAATCATAAAATTATTTAAATCAAATTATGTAATTTAGGTTTAGTTAAATTTTATTAAATAATTTCTAAAAATAATTTTATTGAAACAAATAATTTAGAAATTTTTCAAATTTAATTGAATACTTTTAAAATAGATTAAATTGAATTGCATACTCAAAAAATATTAAATTAGATTGAATAATTTTAAATTTATTTAAATTAAATCAAATAATATAATGTATCTGCTAAAATGGATAATTTTAAAATTAATTACAAAATTAAATTATTTTTAATTAATATTATCAAATCAGATAATTTTAAACCAATTAAATTAAACAATTTTGAAATTAAATGAATAATTAAATATTTTAAAAATTAATTCATTCAGTAAAATTAATATATTTAAAATGAATAAATTATATTAAGTAATTTAAAATTAATTATATTAAAATAAATAGTTATAGATATATTTGAATCAAAATAAATAATTTAAATTAAAATGAATTATATTAAATAACTTTAACATTAATTACGTTTAATCAAATTATTCTAAAATTATTCAAATCAATTTCAACAATTTTAAGTTAAATTAAATTAAATAATTCAAAAAATTATTACATTAAATTGAAAAGTTTTAAGTTAAATTTAAATTAAATATTTTGAAAATTTATTAATAGACTTGAATAATTTTGAGAATAATTAAATTGAATTAAATAATTTTGAAATTATTTATGATAAATTAAATAATTTTGAACTTAATTATATTAAGTTAAATAATTTCACAATTAATTAAACTAAATTAAATAATTTTAAAATGAATGAAATTAATTAAATATTTAAAAAATTAATTACATTAAATAAAATAGTTTTAAAATAATTAAACTATATTAATAATCCCAAAATTGAATGAATTAAATGAAATAATAACAAAATTAATCGAATCATATTAAATAATTTTAATTTAATTAAATTATATTAAAAATATTTTTAATAACTTCAATTTATTTGAATAAGTTTAAATTTATTTATATTATATATTTGATACTTTTATAAATAATTAAATAAAATTTAAGAATTTAAAAATTAATTAAATTTAATAAAATAATTTCAAACTTATTTATTTAAATTAAATAATTACATTTCTCCAAGATTGATGTTTCTCTTACTTGGAAAAATTAACTCTGGAAAAACATCACTGACATTGCAGAGCTATTGGGACAATTAACCGATTTTCCCTCTTTCTTTTTTAGGAATTCAACCGAGCAGTCCAAATACAAGTTGTCTGAAATCTTATTCGAAGAGGGATCTAATAAATTTGATAATGATTTATTTCAAAATGGCATGAGTAATATTTATGAATATCATGGCACGTTCTCGAAACAGCGAAAACAAAAATGTCCATTCGTATCATTCGAAAATTGCAGTTTATCTCTTGTTTGCAGTTCTATTTGCCGTGTTTTTTACAAGCCGAGCGATGAGAACGCTTTAAACCCATTTTAAATAGTAGTCACCTTTCAACTTTAAATTAACATATTTGCCGTTTTGTAGTGTAGGTTCCCTCCCACGTGCGTTACTGACTTTAAATACGCTGCATTATTTTTCTGTTGTTTGTTACCTATAAATGCGTTGTGTTTTGTTAACTAGTATTTGATGTCAGTTACTCTTATTTCAGGTAACTGGAGAGCTTGGATTGTTCAGAGAACTGGATTATTTGTTCAATTAAAACGTGAATTGCCTAGTTTTCGATATTTTACTACACATCGTGATTACGTTCCTTGCAATTTACCTGGTGCACAGGTGAATGAAATTTGTAATAAAACTTTTAAAATATCTTTCAGCTTTGTGCTGATCAATCTAGAATCTCCCAGGAAAGTATAATGAAAATTATTTCAAAATTACATATTTCAGGGAAGAATTTCCAGTAAATTGTGCTGATAGTAGTTCAAACTAAATTATTCAGCTGGATTTAATGACTGTTCTTAGATTAAATGGAGTTAATCTTGCTGATCATCATGCGTGAAATTTGTATATAATTTTGATATATTTGAACTGTGCCGGAAATCAGTAAGCCTTTTTTTGGAGACTGGTATAAGATTAACTTGGGTTACATGCTGGAGGTCGAGACACTGGAAAAGAGTTTAATTTCTGAATCGCTTTCCGTTAATATGATGCCACCAAACAGTGATATCAAGCGCTGAGTAAATATTAATTGGAAATTGGTTTATGATTAAGTAGGATATATATTGTTGTGTGTGATGTCTAGGTCTAAAATAATGGCTAATTAGCCTCCGGGTAATGTGATTTTACCAATCCTGATGGTGCGCACAATTTCTTTATTAACTATAACGCTATTGGCCTGACGTTGAAGCAATATCGAAACGAAGTTTCATGAATGACGCATGAATTCTAATTTTAGTAAAATTTTACCACGATTTAAACGTCGTGACAACTCAATTTTATATTGGAACATCAAAACAATAATCGATAGATTATCCGACATTGCATCGTTATAAAAGTGTGATAATCTATGTAATAACTTACTATTATCAGGGGTTTTGAGGTCTAATGAGGCATTATAAGCACCGTG
This sequence comes from Hyalella azteca, assembly GCF_000764305.2. Taxonomy (NCBI): domain Eukaryota; kingdom Metazoa; phylum Arthropoda; class Malacostraca; order Amphipoda; family Hyalellidae; genus Hyalella; species Hyalella azteca. The sequence continues at coordinate 43,481 of NW_025942121.1, read as the reverse complement.
CAAGATGTCGAGGAGGGTGCTGTGGAGGTCATAGTTGTTCGTCAAGCGTAGTTGGTTTACCACCAAGTTACTCCATGTGCCTGGATATTCATCTTTGAACCATGGAGGGAATATCATTGTTACTAACTGCTACAATTTTGCTTTGCTTAACCGCCCGGCCTCCTTGCCGGTTCTGACCAGAAACTGGCGCACAGAGCTGGGATCGAACCCGCGCCTCTCTGCGCCAATCTTGGTACTCTGAACTTTAACCACTGGGCCACCTGGGGTAGAGGTAGCCTTTCTTCCAACGCACCGAGGTAGGTAGACCGTATTTTGCCAAATCTTAGGCCGTGGTTACTGAAGAAAAGCAGAATTGTGTGGTTGCGATGAGGTGATAGTAAAAATTCCTTAGGAAACTGTTTTGGATGATGCAGGGGAGCTGTTCTTGCATTGTCGTCGTGTGTGTACTGAAGGATCCGAAGACGGGTACTCTGTCAACTGTCATATCATATCATATCATATCATATCATATCATAGTGATGTCGGCGCTGAAAAATAGGCCTGATGTGGCCTGTCGCCGAATCTTGTACTTTTCGCGACTTGTTCACAGGAGATCTGAATACAGGTCCTCTGACCGGATCTTCGGAACTGACCATAGATAGATAGAAACTGATAGTTGGATAGATTAATTATCTAAAGCCCTCATAATTTGATCGAAGACTACCTCTGTATCAAACGGGAAACAATAGCATTAGCGATACCAGGCTTTTGGGTGGTCGATCTCCTTCTCTGGGAGCAGCGCGTCCTATACTGGGAGCGTCTTCGGAGTACACCTACTTAGCCACGAGCTGAAAAGTCATTCCATATGAAAGGGTGACTGTTGAAGTTCCCGCTTTGTTTCTTTTAGTTCTCCAATTTGAAGCCCATGAGATCTTCAGCGCGATTGCCCATGCATAATAGATGAAACTTTCACATCCGTATTGTCTGCTACTTTATTGTAGCCCATGAAGTCTAAGGTGCTTGCATCGTGCGATAAAAATTTGAATGTTTCAAGTAAGAGTATCCCCAAATTCTAACGAGAAATTGAGTCGAGTCCTACGAAGGTGACGTTGAGAGGGTGTCTCACGCGACTTCTTACGCTCCTATAGGCAGAGCTGGGCAGCGCTACTTTGAAATGTAGCGGCGCTACCGCTACCGCTACATGCTCTAAATGTAGCGGGCGCTACCGCTACCGCTACATGCTCTAAATGTAGCGGGCGCTACCGCTACCGCTACATGCTCTAAATGTAGCGGGCGCTACCGCTACCGCTACACCCACTAGATTGTAACGGGCGCTACCGCTACCGCTACAGTAAAATGTAGCGCGCTACATTAGCCGCTACAATGGCAAAAATTATTGGAAATCTCTAAATATTTATTGTTCTGCTATTGGATTTACTCATTAACATTTAATGATAATAAAATTTTTTTAAAACATATCAATGCAACTTTCTTGCAATTAACCTAACCGAACTAGTATGGGTTACCCCAGGGTTAGATACAGTAAATAAAAGTTACAGTTATTTTTATGTTTTACCTTCCCTACATGGATGTGAACTTTAATCTACCAATCTAAGAAATTATCCACATATACATGTACATGTAAAAATCAGTCTTTTTTTGTATATATATGTGGGTTATTTTTCAGATTGGTAGATTAAAGTAGGCATCCATGTAGGGAAGGTGAAACATAAAAATAACTGTGTAAAAATAATGGAAAGCAAACTGAAAGATGAAAAAACCTGTAAGTGGTAACTGGTAACAACTTAACAAGTACTAACAACTAATATGTTGACACTAGTAACAGGCTGAGGTTGACAACATTACACCGAAATCTTTTGTACAGTTTTATTCTGTAATTTATATTATGTATGTATCATGATGGTTTTTAAATAATATTTAATACTATTAAGGGGACCGGCTATCCTAAAAATCGGAAATTTTGGCTTTACCGTTTTCTTGACTCATTTTGTAGCTGCTGAAAAGGCGCGTCTAACGCAGTTTACCGCATGTCTGTTCGTGCTATAATTTTTGCGTAAGACAATTTTAAAAATATATATATGAACATTTTTTAACAATATGTACAAAGATTTATTTAAATTAAATCTGTATATATAGATCATTACTCTCATTAATTACAGTGTTTGCACTCGTTTGAAAGCTACAAACGAGACGCGTTCAACAAAGCTACTACCATGGATGTTCATGCAATAGCTTTTGCGTAATGCAGTTGAAAAATTATGTAAAATTAATATTTTATAAATATATTTATATATAAAAAGTCCCATTTATAGACAATTATTCACGTTAAATTGAACATAAATAGGTCTAAAGACGCGTGCTGGTAGGTCTAGAGACGCGTGTGCATGGTTTGCCTTATATATGGGAGCGGGAGGAAGGTGGGGGTAAAAATGCGAAAAAATGGGAAGAAAGCGAAAAAAAACGACGAAGAAAATAAAAAATCGGGTTTCTACAGTCGCTAGATATTGTTGTTACAAATAGAATAATATGTGTCTCGACATTGTAGCATGTGATTTGCAAAAGTTATAAACTTTTTGAGAGTACCCCTTATATGGCGTTTTCTATTAATTCCAGGTTTTCTTTCATTTTTTTTGATTTACATGAACAAAAAGGTCTTAGATTTCTGTTTTACATATGTGTACCAAGTTTCAAAACGATCCGTCTGTAAACAAAAAAGTTTTGTTGGAGGGTAGCCGGTCCCCTTAAGTAAAATCTAATGCATTATCTATAAATGTAGCGGTAGCGCTGTAGCGGCAAAACCTCGTATCGCTACTTAAATATGTAACGGGCGCTACCGCTACCGCTACATTGCCTTAAATGTAGAGCCGCTACCGCTACCGCTACTGAAAATGTAGCGGCCGCTAGTAGCGGCCGCTACATGTAGCGCGCTACTGCCCACCTCTGCCTATAGGGGATATGAAATAATATGCATGCAGTGTTATTCTCAGTTTTACGCGTTTCTGACGAATCGCCCATCCATACGTGAAACTCATTGATACCACACGAGTGCACACTTTGTTAATGAAGTATTCGTCAACGCGCCAGCTACTCGAGACACCTCCGTGAAGCTCGCAGCTGTTGACCTCCGTCCCTCTTTATCTTGTTTGTATGACTGTTGTTGGTTTTTCTTTCGGTTTGTATGAGTGCCGTTGGCATTTCTTTTTGTTTGTTAGACTGCCGTTTATATTTATTTCTGTTTAAATGACTGCCGTTGCTTTTTCTTTCTGTTTATATGACTGCCGTTGGTATAGCTTTTCTGTTTATATGACTGCCGTTAGTATTTCTTTCTGTTTGTATGACTTCCGTTGATATTTATTTTTTTTGAATGCCTACCGTTGGTATTTCTTTATATGTGATGACTGCCGTTGGTATTTTATTTTCTTTATTTTTGTGCCATATTTATCCAATATTCCATTTTTTTTGTTAGACACTGCCGGTAATACTTACTTTTGCGGCGTCACATTTATGTCAACCTTCATTTCAATGAGTAACCGAACCCGTAACGCAGGCTCAAGTGACCATTGGAGATATTATGTACAATTTTTTGTACCTCATTCCGCTTCAATAATTTGCGATTTGGCTGCACGGAAGACTGAACCAAAAAATCTGTATTTTGAGATGAATAAATTGCCCATTGAATGTGGTTCAACATATTGTGAAATTTGATTTAATATAAAAAAATGTTATTCGAAAACTGTTTATTGCGTGAAAACTTCACTGAAGATGTAAGTCACCATGCAGATAGAAATTTTACGCCCACTAGCTATGTCCGGTACATTTGCTATAAATAATACCGTCTGTTAAAATAATTCACATGAAGTGACTTGATGGTTCGTTTTCATTCAGATCTCTTATCCACTCTATAAATCTAGAATGAGAGTAATGAGAAAAGTTCTTCTATCATTATTGGTAATCAACTCGACACACAGTACATTAATACAAGCAGAGGTGGGCAGTAGCGCGCTACATGTAGCGGCCGCTACATTTACAGTAGCGGTAGCGGCGCAACATTTAAGCAATTGTAGCGGTAGCGGTAGCGCCCGCTACATATTTAAGTAGCGATACGAGGTTTTGCTGCTACAGCGCTACCGCTACATTTATAGATAAAGCCTTTAGATTTTACTTAATAGTATTAATATTATTTTAAAACCAGCATGATACATACATAATATAAATTACAGAATAAAACTGTACAAAAGATTTTGTTGTAAAGTTGTCAACCTCAGCCTGTTACTAGTGTCAACATATTAGTTGTTACTTGTTAAGTTGTTACCAGTTACCACATACAGGTATTTTTTCATGTTTCAGTTTGCTTACAGTAATTTTTACACAGTTATTTTTTTGTTTCACTTTCCCTACATGGATGTCTACTTTAAGCTACCAATCTCAAAAATAATCCACATATTCAGTATATACAAATAAAAGACAGATTTTTTTATATGTATATGTGGATAATTTTTGTGATTGGTAGATTAAAGTAGACATCCATGTAGGGAAGGTAAAACACAAAAATAGCTGTAACTTTTATTTACTGTATCTAACCCGTACTAGTTCGGTTAGGTTAATTGCAATAAAGTTGCATTGATATGTTTTGAAAATTTTTATTATCATTAAATGTTTATGAGTAAATCCCAATAGCAGAACAATAAATATTTAGAGATTTCCAATAATTTTGGCCATTGTAGCGGCTAATGTAGCGGCGCTACATTTTACTGTAGCGGTAGCGGTAGCGCTCGCTACAATCTAGTGGGTGTAGCGGTAGCGGTAGCGCTCGCTACATTTAGAGCATGTAGCGGTAGCGGTAGCGCCGCTACATTTCAAAGTAGCGCTGCCCAGCTCTGAATACAAGTATACACGTGATTCCTGTTTTTTATGAACTAAACCCTCTACCGCCGCATGTCACTCGATCTCCGGGAACATAACTTTCAGCTTAAAATATACGTAAACCATTTAGTGTAGCAACCTGAGGACGTTTGTACGCAACAGAGAACATTTTCAAGTTGTCGTACGTGGCGGCAACCATCAGTGCGAGTCATTTTGCGCTCACTAGAACGTATCCTTTTTAGGAAGTAGGCTTGTGACAATATTGCTCCGGTTACTCGTGTCAGGCGGTAGAGGGTTGATTCGTTCCGTGAATGGGCTCATATGAAGAAATGTTCGTAGGCTGAAAAAATATTCCCCATTAGAATCAATTTAAAATCAAGAGATGCCTACCACACTCTTTCAAAAGTCACAATTTTACAACATTTCTCTTTAACTTCACTTCTTGTTTGTTTGTCTGCTACAAATCTTATAATCGATATTTGAAACACTTCTACCTGTCCAATCGATCTGAAATTTTGCACACTTGCATAAAGTCAAAGACAATGCATGAATCAATTGCCAGAATAAATGAATTTGAAAATATACAAAATTGTAAAATATTATAAAAAACTTATAAACTAGTTTTTTTTAATATTTGAAAATAAAATTATAAATTCATTGTACATGTGTAACAATAAAAACATTGGATTTTTTAGAAGAGTTGTCTCTAAAAAGTCATTTTTAAAAGCATATTTTTGGCCTATTATTATGTATAAAATAAAATTTGTAACGCAAAAAACACAGAACCATACCAATAAATAAATATTAAAAAACATTGCCGATATATATACTTTTTAACAGGAGTTCTTTTCGTTGACGCTGGAACGACGCTTGGATATGATCGATAGAAGCCATGATCATTTCCATCTGTTTAAACTTTATTGCGACTTTATTGGCCAGCAATGCGCCTGTCTTCGTCTTGCTACCTAAATATCTAGCATTTTATATCGAGCGTCATGGCCCGTTGCACGACGCCTTCACCATTTTTTTCAGTAGCCTTCATATAGGAGGCATGATCCAATATATTGATATGTAATGTGTGTAAAGTTTATTCGTTCAGGAAGGGTTTTGAAAACGCGAGTTTCCTTGAACTTCTTATTAAGATAGGTTTTTGTAAAATAAATATATAATGGTATAATTAATCGTTTATAACTTAGTATTGCACATAGCATCAATGAGTTACGTGAAATACTTTATTTCAAACTAACAAGAACTTGAAACGAGAGCAAACATTCAGAGCGAGATTCCTAACTAAACACGTACCAAATATTCCCTTCACTAGGCAAGACGAGAGCCACAATCGAACTAAATCAAACGCGTAGATTAAAATCTACTATAACTAAGTTGCGAACGACACATGTGCACCAAGAGGAAAATTTATTGAAAAATGAATTTGTATAACTAAAAATTGTGTTCTGAAGTTGTTCCTAAGGTTGATTTCATGGGAGTAGCTGTAACTCACCAGAAGTTAGCTGAGCTTTTAGTAAAAAATTACTCAAGAACGTTAAATTTCGGTCAAGATTTACTTAGTTACCATGCTTAATCACAGATATTTTCGAGCTATAATTCTATTTTTTCTCTAATTATTCTTCCTGACTGTTCTCTCTGGTTAATTGCGCGAGTACAGTTGTGCTCATTGCGCATCAGCTAGTGTACGTCGTGTAACTTCAAAAACAGATTAACGGTACACCAAGACATGTGTTATCGTTCAGAATACCTACTTAAGCTCCCACTTACTTCAACTGTGCCCCTCTGGCGATTAAAAGCTGAGGAAAAATCAATTTCATAACTTTCATTTTCACCTTTGGCGCATAGAGAATGAGGTTGTTGGAATCCATGCATTTTTATCATCGGAAAATATTGTCAGAAAAAAACATACAGAATTTAGTTTAGCTATATGAAATTTTTAATTTTTTAATGGGATGGTTCTTAAGCGACTTTGCCTTTATTGTTAAATAATTATTCTTAGATTTTGTTATCTAACTTATAAATTTATTCGCCAGCTCATTTCACTTATATTATTGCATTGTTTGAATTTTAAACTTTAAAGGATATACCAGGTCTTTAAACGTTTTCTTAAAGAATATGAAAAATTTCCTCATCTTTAGATATGACTTAAATTTGTTGTTTACTTTCTAATAAACGCAATTAAATGAGCTCAATATTCACTAATGCTTTATTAATAATATAGATGGAATACTTTCTCACCTGTCCAATTGACGCCCGCGAAGCTATAAAGCTTGTTCAACATTCGCCAGGAATTTTTTTGTTTTGTTGTCTATTTGTTATGTGTTGTATACTCTTGTGTGAAACAATGAAGAATCAGTAAAAAGTGTATTTTGGTGTTGGGTTGGGGTTGCGAGGGTCTAGAAACGTCAGGGTTTTGAAACGTTTGCGCGGAGTTGAGGGAGATAAGGGGTTCATTATTAACAGTATTTAGATATATGAGTGAGCACTATTAAGCAACAATAGTAATAATATGTAATTTCACGATGTTCATACTTTATACATTTTTATTTTATATTTTGGTTGTATTCATTTTTATCATGCAAGGATGGAACGGTAAAAGTTGATAATGGTGATATACCGACGATGTTTGTGATGATGAGCGAGTCGCTTAAGAATCAGGAGGTAAATTAGGCGAGTTGAGTTTATGTGTTTACGCTGGGTCATCAATCTAGGCTCTACTGTGAATCACTCTCGGTGATTTTCGAGTGGTTGCAGGTGTCAACAGCACTTGAAAATCAATCGCCGAACCGAATTTCACGTGTTATTCTGGCGTTATTCTTACACAGGCGTTATTCTTAAAGCTCAGTTTCCCACAAGCCACACGCTCAGTTTCCACAACGATTTGTCTGCGCAGTTTTAAGTCGGAATGAAATCGTTGCAATTTTTAGAGCGTCCACATGGTGCCGACTTATCTCTGCAGTTTGCTCAGTTTTGCGCGATCTCGCCATGGAGACTCGGACAAATTTACGGCCGGGGTTGCGGCCCGTGTCCAAATTCAGTGAGCATGGATTATCTACCAAAGTAATGAACGTAACTCGATAAAATTAAGTACAAGTATTCATAAAGACCTAATGGTTGTTTAGCTCGTGAATATTTTTGGGATTTCACCTTCATTCGTGAGTTATATGACGATACGTGCCGAAATTTGCAGTGAGCATGAAATTTTTTCTTTACTACTGTACAGATTTGAACGAAAATTTGAATATAGAAACCTGACCTCCAAACGGCGATGTTTAGATTGTGACAACTTTTTAGATTATACGCCAATGTTCTGGACTACATTCAACACAGGTGATGTGGAAAACCTAAACCAAATGTCAGAGAATTTAGTCGTCGCGCACGTAACCGCTATTCCCTATATATGCAATTATACATAGAGGAAATATTGATTCTACTAATGAAAAAACACATACAAGAATGACTAAGACCACAAGGCGATACAGTAGCTGGTCAACCTAATCAACAACTTCAATTGATGACTCCTTAGGATACACTGACGGGCTGCAGGTTTTGGCCCATGCCCAAGTTTTCGCCAAAATGTTACGTAACTTTACTGGTCGCGGCAGTAGAAAGATTTTAAGTGCGTGTACGTGACAGAGCTAATTTGAACAAATACGTAAGTTCCATAGACCTCTCACTTCGCCAGATTTCAGAGTACTAGACAAGGCAGAAGCAATTTTCAAACGGGTTCTAAGTCGTGTAATGTGCGCGTGGATGTCATCAGGCAAGAAATAGAGTTCTGCGAGGGAGTGACTTGTCAAAGCAGATATCCTTCAACTCCGATATAGAGAAGCAAAATAATGGTACATTTATTTAAAAATAATAGAAAAAACTGAAGATTCACAGGATTTTTTTGAAATGTTTTAAAATCAATTCAAAATTATAAAAGTTTTTATGGCTTTAACTCCCACGTTATAATTTATTCTCTTTATTTCACGAAGTGATCAGCACATCTGAAGCTGCAGAAATGAGAACCATAGCAAAATATTCATTAATACTGTCTGTTAGTTTTGTCTATGTATCGTTCATCTACTGGTTGACAATGGAACGTCACATGGAATCAGCAGCACACCCAAGTAAGTGGTAATTTCCAAGAGGACGTTATCTATAAAATAATATAGATTAATATAACAATATTTAATATATACTAAAATAATATTTCCAAGAGGACGTTATCTATAAATTGTCACAGAATCTCAGGTTGTCTTATCCGAGTTCTGCAACATAAAGCTGAAAATTTCAACAGTCATTTATATCTTTCTAAACGCTTTTTGTTTGTAATTTATTAATATTAACAAATTATTTGAAGTATCATGTAATTACGCAGGGCTGATAAATCAGTTAAGAGTATCATATTACCCACAACGGAATTTAAATGCATTCAGTTCAGTGCTAATTTTTTTAGAAGAAATACGTTTTTATCGGCAGACAAGTTTCATAAACGCATTTTTTATCGTCAGCAAATGTTTGGGACTTCTATTCGTGTTCACTATTAAGCACATGCGACAAAAAATAAAGGACTGCATCGGACGATACACATTCTTGGGCATTAGAACCACATTTCTAAACTTTTCCAAACCCAGATAGTGAATTACAAACTGCACGGCCTAATAGCAACTTTCAACATTTTTGTATTTCCGTGACAGAATCTACTAATAAAATTTAGGAAATTCAAGTCATCACATGACGGACGTGAGTGAAAAATCACGGTCCCGATCACGGGAAATAAATTTACCGGTTGCAAATATTAGCAAAGGTAAAAATTATCTAAAATCAATTTAACTATGAGGTAGAAGACCCAAAGGACTGAAAATGAGTAGTTTCAACCATGATGATATGTTTATTTGCCACCACAAACTTAGGACCACTCATAATCATGGAACATAAATACAGCGGTCACGCATTGTACCAAATATTAGATTGTAATGGACTTACTGTGCAAGAACGCAGTCTCATTACAACTAGTAATTATTCAAAGTTCTCAATCGTAGCCGACAACGTGCGTAAAGTCTACAGATCGACAGGACTTTGTTTTGAAACAAATTTTAAATTCTTGTTTTATGTTCATTACGTTTATATGAAATCGCATCGTGCTGGATGTTTATGAAATTTAAAAATCACTACTTCAAAATTGAGGTCGGAAAGAGAGAATAAAAATTAAAATGTTCATGAATACCGATTTGAGTTTGTGAGATTTTGAGAAGCCTTTCTAGAATGAGAAGCATTGGCATTTCGAGAAGGCAATGGAAAGAGTTTCTACACTTTGCTTACATGATATTGTTTATTTTATTTTATCTACCATTAAACTTCTATCATTACATGCCTGTAATTTTTTCTTCCGCATACGATTTTATTGCAGAAGTGTCGTCTTCTGCAACGACGGACAAAAAAGCCATCGTTCCACTAGCGCATAACCAGAATAATTCGTTGTTGAAAGGTACAGTGTCTCCAGTTAATTTTAATTCATATTATAGGTGAGTTCACAATTGATGAAACCGACATTTCACCTATCCAGCTATTACATTACATTCTAATAGATACTGAAGCAAACTAATTAACATGATTACTAGCTCTATTAGATGGCACAAGCAGGTGTCAGATAGCTTACGCTGCAATAGTTCACTGTTATTGACCAATCATCTCATACCTATCATCAGATCGATGTCTAAGCCTAAACAACTGTAACAACTGCATTCAACAAACAGATGTCAAGAGCAATATCTTCTATGTCCATTAGTCAAAGGTTTTTAGCTATGAAGTAATTATACATAACTAAATTTGTTTTCACACAGTGAAAGATTTTAAGCTTGGCTTCCTAACATTGCTATGCAATTCTTTTTTCTTATTGGTGGTTTCCTCTTGGTACTTGTCTAGTTTCTATTCCCTATAATACAAGCGCTACAATGAGCTGGTCATCGTCAGATCATTCGCAAGGCATTAGTATATAATGCTGACTTCATTCACTTTTCCTTGATTTACTTCCATTCCACCCTCCTTTTCAAACGTGTTGCACTTCCGTTGACAGCTTCATTTAATTTTCGTTCCCAGTAAATTTAGAGGTAAAAATTACGTAACGAACTGATGAAAATACTTTTTATTGGCTGAACTCGAACAGACGTTATCGACTAATCAGTAAATGAGTCAAACCTTTATATATGTCTATGCCGAAATCCATCTCAATGTGGCATGGAGTCGCGGTAGGACAAAATTCGAGACCCTTATATAAGTTCCCACAAACAATCTTTGAATGACGCCGTCCACAATTTTATTCCCAGCTGTGTTTGGACCAAGTTAGAGCTGGGATGCTCTACTGTTGAATTTGAATCATGACATTGAAGTAAGCCATCTTTATAGATTACCATGAATAAACAATGTATTATCGGGTCATGAATTTTTTATCCATGTATCTAAAATTCTATCAAGAATATTCAACAGACAATTTATTCTCTAATAATAAATGAATTTACATTGTAGATGATTTCAAGACTCTGGGGTATCTCGTCGACACGCCATCTTGCAAATTACCGGACTACGACCCGAACGATGACAGCATTAAGATGTTCATCAAACCTCCCAGCAAGGTTAGCCAGTCCTTTGATGCCATTCAACCTTGCACTTAAATTTCTCTGGTATTGTATATCAAGACTCTATCAAGACTCTAGCGTATATAAGGATCTCAAAATTGGCGCCAAGGGTTGTTAGTTCTAAGGAGGTGACCGTCACGCAAGCACGGTCTGCTGTCAGCGGACTTTGCAACGGCCGGGGCCGTGAGGCCGGCGGCTTCTCCGTTTTTCGAACATTGACGGTCGAGTGGTATCTATATAGACCCATCGTGACGGTGCTTACGATTCTGTAAGCACGTCAAGGTAATCGTCGTTAAGGTAATCAAACATTGGATAATAATCCAATTCACTGCTCTCGTTGTCAGACATTGAATTTCAACAGTAATAGTCTTGTGTGAAAGCAGTACGCTGCAAACTCGAGAACAATGTTTTCAGGACTGCATTCAATCATGAATTTTCAAAAGGTTTTCAATCATATTTATGCCGCGATCCTTAAATCAAATTGTAATCCCTCAAAATATCCAATCAACCTACAATATTTGACTGAAAGATCACAAATACTTAGAAAAATTATACTGTTGACATTCTTCACTTAGTTGAGAACCGCTATGTCTAAGAAGCGCCGATTGGCGGCGGTTGGAGTGCAGCAATCAGTCGAGGCGTGGCATTTCAGTTGCCGCAAGCGCCAACGTCTTATACCAGATCTAAATATTTATAAAACTTCATTTCATTAAGAATTATCTTTAAAATAAACAGGCCCCGCTAACATTTTATTTTTCAAATGCATAGAAGTGATCTCAGTTGAGGTATATTTGACAAACACGAAAGCGAAAGAAGTTGTGTTTCTCATTTGACAGCTGGCACTTCCTCAGCTGGCGAATTCCTTTGCACAAACCTAGAATAATATAATATTAATATATGATATATATATTATAATAATAATATAAAATCACAAAATATGTACTCTTTATGACTCCCGCATCCTAAATTTTATTCGATTCAATCAATGGCATTTCACAGTCGATAATTTTCGAAATATTAGTTAGACTAAGATTTACACTTTTTGAAGTGATTGAAAGTCGTACTTTATGCATCTGTGTCGTTAACAAGGATTTATGTCGAAATTCAATAGTATATAAAACGATCAAAAAATTAAATTCGCTACAGAGTGAGTTACTTTTGACTAATAGATCATGCTTGACTTCAAGATTACTGGACTCAACCAGTTTTCCGTAACGTAATTCTAAACTAAAAAACCAGGCTCCCGACTTTTTCATTATATGCAGGAGCAAAATTAGCAAGCGATGCTCACATGCCCTAAGAATGACTGACCAACTATCGGTTGGTAATGGGGGTGTAGCCGTTGGCCACAAATTAAACTGATAACCATCATCGGAACCATAGCTCAGCCTAAACATGCGCACTGCACAGCTACACGTAGTCTGTGAGCTACGAAGCTGCAGACAACGCTAGACACAATAGACGTCACACCAGCTGCGAACTGCTTGAAACAATAGCGCCGAAAATATACGGCCACTTTTCAGCCCTTAGCACGCACCTCCTGGCGTTATATTTATGCAAAAAATTAGATCAGTACACACTGCAGTGAGTGACAGAGAGCGCATTTTCTCGTCCGTCAGTCCGGGAAGTCACGGACGGACGGACGGACATGACGAGCACAATAGCGCCTTTTTTCCATAAATGAGAAAATGCGCTAAAAATGCTTTCAGGCCACCCAGCTTGTTTCCTACATCGCTCTATATCAGTGGTTCCCTAACTTTTTCAGGCGGCCCCCATTGACATATAAAAACATACCCCTCTTTCTTGAAATTTAGTACGCTGCAATGTTAAAAGATAAAGGTTAAACACAAATGTGTATTTCACAAATAGAACCCCATTTAGTGAACCAATATGTTTTTCAGCTGTTTTAACTGTTTCAGTACTAGAAACCTAGGACGTCGCGGACGAATTTGCGGCCGGACTCGTGGCCGGTCTCACGACCAATCTCCAAATTCAATGATCAAGTAATATCTCTCAAACTAATGAACGCAGCTCTATGAAACCTGGAACACGCATTCATCATAACCTAAAGGTGATGTTTAGCTCGTGCATTTTTTTAAATTTCACCTTAATTCGTGAGTTACGCGTATATTGCGAAACAGGCCGAAATTCGCAGTGATCAAAGAATTTCTTCCAAACTATTGAACAGATTTGAACGAAATTTTGAATATACATTCTAACTACCAAACTGTGATTTTTTTGCTTATAATTTTTTCGATTTTACCTTCGTTTGCGAGTTTTTTTTTTCATTTCACCGTCATTCTTGATTTCACACTTCCTTATATTCGGCCCGTATCGCCGGGTAATTTGTCACTTAAATTCGCGGCGATCAAGAAATTTATTTAAACTACAGTATGAACCTGTCCAGTAGTTTGGAAGAAATTACTTGATCATTGTGAATTTCGGCCCGTATTGCCATATAACAATGGCAAAAACCAACGATGGCAAAATTCAAACAATTTTTACGAGTAAAACATTATCGTTTGGTCCTACTAAATACGTGTATCAAGTTTCATCGAGTTAAGTTTATTAGTTTGAGAGATATTCCTTGATCATTGAATTTGGAAATTGGCCGTGAGACCGACCGCGAGTCGGGCCTTTAATTTGTTCGAGACGTATACCCAGGAGAGCTAGGTTAAAAAAAACTGAAAAAATCATCGATGGAGTCATGTGCTGCACGTGTTGTGTACAAATCGTCTAACAAACGTTCAAACTTCTGACATTGACTTCGGACTACCGCTCCCCTACCGCCCTCTTCTTCCTTACCCCCCAAAATCTTTCCACCGCCCTTAGGGGGGCGATATCGTTCACTTTGGGAACCACTGCTCTATATCGTTATTCTATTAGCACATCCCGCGTTTTCTCAGTAAATTTATACTCATTTCCTTCTCACGAAATTCTAATTATTTTAATAATAGCTTTGTTACTTAACTCCTCCTTCTGTTCACATGTGCGATTTACCGTTAGGTTGCTGAGGATTAATCGATTAATTCATACTGCCATTTTAGAGTTTCAATAAAGTTATCGTTGCAATGATAATCTACATGTCATTACACTACAATCGTCTGGAAACTTCAGTTATTATTCAGCATTAACTAAATAATGTGTAGTTCTTCACATAAACTTCAAGTAAAGAGCTTAACTACATATAACGCACTTTATTTGCCAAGTGAAGAAAAATTTAGCTTTATTATTTTGAATTATAAACAGATGATCTGCAACCCTGATAACTTACGGCCCCTAACCTACACCGAGGGATTCAAAATCAAGATCAGTGAGGACCCCGAGTTGCTGCAACGCTACAATGTGACGCTCGATTCGTTGTCCTGCTGCGTTCACGAGATCGTCAGAAACCCACAATCTCTGGAAAAATTCGACGGCGACTGTGATTTAACTTACCAGTGAGTGTTAGTAATGGAAGATAATGGTTATCAGTTTTACTCAAGAGAATCTATCAAGCGATTTCCATTATAGGTTGGTTCAACAGAGAATACGAGACCATAGAAGCTGTGTTTTGTTGGTTGTTGACACACGCGCTTCACAATTGCGCGCAACACCCCGATAGTCCAGAACGTTGTGATGCAAAAACATTCACATACTAGTTTGTCAAACAAGAGAACACCCCGATACCTGAAATTTTCAGGGGCACAACCATAGGCCACTTATTTTACTATTAAAAAAGACCAGCAACCAACGCCTGGCCTCAGCATGCAATAACTTTACTCGGTCACAGAACTATAAACCGCAGAATACGGTGGAACACCGTAATCCAAACCAGTGACACGCTGCATGCATAAAGATTATGAGGTCGTATGTCTTCAGCCAATACATGAGCATGCTCGCTAATAAGCCGGCATTTCGGCATTCTGCCTCACCCACTCCGGTATACGCCCTATATGCCCTCCGGGTATGGGTCGAAAATTCAGGTAATTTTGACCGAAGACTAGCAGAAGGGTGAACCTCTTATGGCCTAACCCCTACACCTTGCGCCCAATATAGGGTCTTATGGCCTGCGCTAAATTCTTAAAATTAGCATGATTAATTGGTGGCTGTGGACATCCAGCGCTATGGTTTTGAGCAGTTAACTTCATATACTGCCAGTGATCTTCATATACTGACATCTCCAGTGATCTTCCATACGGAAAGGAATAGGAATAAACTGTGAATGCGGGCAAATTCTTGGGCCTATTTTGTTCGTTGCTTTTATAAACGATTTGCCAGAAGCAGTATCCAGCGTGTGCTCCATGTATGCCGACGACACGAAAGATTATAATACAGTGAAGGATGCGTCAAATAAAGCGCAATTACAAAATGATATTGACAGTTTAGTAAACTGGGCTGATACGTGGCAGTTGAGGTTTAATGCTGACAAGTGTAAAGTACTTCACCTCGGGAAGTACAATGAACAGCAAGATTACAGTATGAAAAGACATGGTTGCAACGAGAGAGTAATGATTGAAAAGTCTAGTGTGGAAAAAGATCTCGGAGTTTATGTCGACAAGGAGCTGAAATTTTCTAAGCTTATTGAAACGAAAGCTAACACATCCAACAAACTTCTTGGACTAATCAGACGCTCATACGAGTTCCTAGATGCAGAAGCGATGAAGCAGTTGTTTGTTGCTGTCGTGCGCCCGAATCTAGAGTTTGGAAACGTTGTATGGTCACCGAGATTTGAAAAGGACAAAAATTTAATAGAGCATGTTCAAAGACGAGCAACAAGGATAATTCCAGGCTTGAAGGGCAAGTCCTATGAAGAAAGATTGAAGATTATGAAGCTTCCAAGCCTCAGTTATCGACGTCTGCGTGGGGACTTCATTGAAGCATACAAGTATACAGTATACTCATGGCTTATAAAAGGTCCCAAAAGGATTACCAGAATTTGAAACAAGAACCAACACCAGGGGCCACGGCTATAAGCTAAAAAAACTGCGCTGCAACTTCTCCACGCGACAAAATTTCTTCTCGCTTCGAATCACCGGCATGTGGAACAGCCTCCCCGATTGAAAGCAGGGAAACAGCGAGCATCATCCAGGCCATTTGGAAGTAGTTGCTGTTCCACCTGCAAGCCAATGAAACATGTCTGCTGCTGAGGAAGAGACCCAAGAAAGCCATCAACACTGCCATGTCCAGATGTGACAGTTGGCCCGCAGGAGGTCATCTACACATCTCAAACAAAGCTAACAACAACAACAGCCTCCCCGATGACATCGTGGGCGCTCCAAGTATGAACGCGTTCAAGAACAGACTGGATAAAGCTATGGAAAAATATATGTACAGATTTGAAATGCCTAGCACCTTTTCGAACTCGGTGGAAGTCTAGTAGCTACTTCAAATTATCGTCAGTCATGAAAAGATCCGGTCAAATGACATGATTTTAGATCTTCTATGAACAAGGCACAAAAAGGAAAAGAGTCTGCGACAGGTCACATCAGGCCTACGCTTCAGCGCCGAGATTGCTATGTTATGTTATGTTTAAAGCTGGCCTCCGTTATGCGCCCCAAATGTTCAACCCTAAAACAGCAATAAAAAATTTCAACTTGCTATGTTAAATTTTGATTAGTATCAAGTCTTATGATCTGGTCATGGATGGAAATGAAATTTTTCTGTCAACTGTTCATATTTTGAAGATTATTGCATCCCAGTGGAACCAGTGCGATTTTAGGAATAGCTTCTCTGTGTCGATATTCCAAGCAAAAGATAACCACGCAGATTATTACTATGGCGATGCCTATGCATACATTTATAATAAAGAAACTATTTATAATGTTTCGGTTCGTCTCGAGCAGAAAAAGTGAGTGTCATCCGATCAGCAAGATAACTTCATACGAAGTCACAACAGACGCCGCACTGGTCGTCTGCTCCAAGAGCAACTCGAATTCCACATCATGCTACAAGAATGTACACTACTTCTTTCACACGGACAAAATTGGAGACAAAATTGCCGCACACAAAGTGAGTTAAGTAGCAAACTGAAATTCATTTCATTTTCTTCACTTATACCGGAATGAATATTACTCTAAAATCTAAATGCATCAGGTCAACTCTGACACACATTACCGGAGACCAGCTACACTCTGCTTAAACCATGTCGCCGAACGTCGGCAGCAAATGTATAAGCCACTCCCATTTTCATGGATGTTTAAGCCACATGGCATATGTCCCTACTTCCATACTTACCCAAACTTTCCACCATCTGGCATCCAATGGCCTGCCTAACCTGAGTAACCTCCTCGGGTGTTAGAGAGTTTTTAAAAAATGCACCGTTGTGCAGTTTATGCATCCAGGAAGACGAAATAGGATTAAGCAGTTGCTGTGGACTTGGGCGCTGTAGCTTCAAGTACTTAACTTAGTAGGCTACTATGCTTCTAGCATTCATGCCCGCGACATGGAATACGAAATGCAGCGTGGAGGTTGAACTTAAGCTGTACTAAGTTGGGCTTGCTGACCTCTAGCACGTACAACAAAGTTTGAATGAAATATACATTTTTTAAGTGAGAAATTTAGCTGCTCGTTATTGAGTATACTGTATACGCGTTTCCTACTTATGGTCTCTTCTCTCCTCGTTGTCTAACTTGAGTATCCAAAGTTTCGCAAATGGCTTCAAAACGTGTTAAATTTCATGTTAAAAAATATTAACGCGCTATTTCCTGCCTTGACAGGAACGTATGAAGCCGCGTAAGACACTCCCACTAAACTTCATCTTAATGGGGTTCGATTCAACTTCTCGTCAAAATTTGAGAAGATTCTTACCCAAGACATTCCAATTTCTATCGGACGACCCTAGCACCTCAGACTTTATGGGCTTTAATAAAGTAGCTGACAATACTCTGGTTAACCTTTTACCAATCATCATGGGTAATCGCGCAGAAGACCTCAGAAGCTCCAAGCTGGAGTGCTACAAGAATGGAAGTTTATACTTCGACAGTTGTCCCTTAATTTGGAAAAACTTTTCTGCTAAAGGCTACGCAACGGTGTACTCGGAAGATGCTGCAGGTATGAGGATGGGCTCCCCAAGTAGAATGGGTTTTGTTCAACCTCCAGTTGATTTCTATTTTCGCCCGTATATGTTGATCTCTGAAAAGGAGATCGGCCACCCAAAAGCCGATAATCACTACTGCTATGGACTCCATTCTAGCACAGAGGTAGTTTATGATCACATTATGAGGGCTTTAGATAATCTATCTGACAAAGTACCTGTGTTTGGATTCTTCTGGACTACAACTTACACTCACGACTACAACGAAAAAGCAGCTCCCCTTGATCATCCAACACTACGTTTCCTAAAGGAATTTTCGCTATCTCCTCATCGCAACAACACAATTCTGCTTTTCTTCAGTGACCACGGCCTAAGATTTGGCAAAATACGGTCTACCTACCTCGGTGCGTTGGAAGAAAGGCTACCTTTTGTAACAATGATATTCCCTCCATGGTTCAAAGATGAATATCCAGGCACATGGAGTAACTTGGTGGTAAACCAACGACGCTTGACGAACAACTATGACCTCCACAGCACCCTCCTCGACATCTTGCACGGTGCCTATAATGCCTCATTAGACCTCAAAACCCCTGATGGACTCGGCCAAAGCCTATTTTTAGAGGTTCCAAATAACAGGACGTGTGAATCAATTCATATTCCTTGGCATTACTGCGCCTGCCAATCTTCCGTGCCTACAGACATTAAAAATTCTGACGTAAAACTAGCGGCTCAAGTTCTCACGCATGCAATCAATAAACTGATTGAAGATCATCCTGGGTGTACTCCGTTAAAAATGAAAAGCGTACGTTCAGAATATTTTTTTTTTTGTTTTTATGTTTGATATTTATCTCATATATGATCACACTAAAATAGATATGAAATATGATTATGTAGTTGCCATTTGGTTCCCATGTTAGCCATGAAATCACTCCGTTAATTAACGTAGCAAGGTGCAAAGTTCTAAATTGTTTTATCCATTTGGCTTTCATGCATATTTGCATCTTCCAACGGAATGTAACGCGCGGTAGCCACAATATTAATGTCTTTCACTGAGATTTATTCTCATGCCAGATCATTAGCGCACGAGAGTTCCAGAATCACGAGGAATTTGGAGCAGGCACCGTCCGGGGAAAACTGAACAAGTGGACGACGTACTTCGTGATGATAGAAACCACGCCCGGTGAGAGTTAATTGTTGTAAGAATAAATTCAATCGTTATCGTATTCCTGGAATAATTGAACCTCTGAAAGTATTCCATTCATTCCGTTCAAAGGTATTGCTGCAAGTAATAGAATAGAAGTGTCGGCATTGAAGAAATAGGCCCATGGCCTGTTGCCGATTCTTGAATTTTTCGTGACTTGATTCACAAGGGATCCGGCCTTTGGAACCCGATCTTTCCATAACTGACGATTGATTGAGATAGCTGCTGGACTTATTGCCTGGTCCGTAATTTGCTAGGCATTTTAAGACTGAACATATGCTCCTGCATAGCTTCGTCTAGTCTGTTTTTAATTATATCAGAGGAGCAGGCAGTTTTCTGGAATGAAATTCTCTACATAATCTTTCTGATTATGGGCTATGGAAAAAGATATTCATTTTGTGCTGGATATGATGATTTAGTGCTTAAAAAAATTTCCCCTAAGATTTCAATTTAATTAATGGCATACTTGCAAACGTGGAAATGCCGAGTTTGAGTTCAAAACAACCAATGCCGATGTTACATATCGCGGGCATAAAATAACAGTTGGGGCTTCATCACTAATTGCGAGAGGAGAGAAGATTACGAATAATATATTAATTTTCGTTTTATTTTCAAACAAATACATTGAAAAAAATAGTTGCACTAGCGTAAATAATTTTAAAATCTACATCTTCCAGTAAACTTATGGTGCTGTTCCCTGATCGCTGCTCTTAAAATAGGAACACTCCATACGTACTATTGCTGAAAATTTGCCTTTTAAGACAATTGGATTTCGCAATAATAATTACTCTCATTTTGAATGGTTAGGACCAACATCACCAGAATTTTTTTTTTGTGCAGGAGGCGGAAACTTCGAAGGATCGATCATCAAACGGGACTCCTCATTGCAAGTTTTAGGTGACATTTCTCGGATAAATAAATATGGAAACCAAAGCGCTTGTATCGAAGAGACGGATCTAAAAAAATTCTGTATCTGTCGCCAGTCTAGGTAACGCCATAACTGCATTTTCCTTTACTATTATAATTCCTTTACTATTATGATTCCTTTACTATTATAACTTCCTTATTATTATAATTTCCTTTACTATTATATTCCATTTACTTATCCAGTCTTACTTAGCGAACAGAGAGCAGTTTGTTGCATTGAACGAGTTCAAATCTCCCATAGGACCCATCAATATAGGTGTACCACAGGGCTCTGTACTTGGGCCTTTATTCTTTAATATTTTTATCAATGATATCGCCTCGTATTTTATCGGGAACTGCAAGCTTTTTGCCGACGATGCCGTTTTCTATGTCTCGAGAAGTTCTTACGATGAAGCGTGTGCTTATATTTCGGAGCTAGCAGTGAATTTGTCTAGATGGCTCTTAAAAAACAGGCTTGTGGCTCACACAGCTGAGACAAAGTTGATGCGTTTTACTCCCAGACCCGTTTCTTTTCTACGCGATATCTTAAATATCTTGGCTTAATAATCTACAATAAGATTTCCTCCAATAAACACATAAACTAAGTCTGTCAGAGGCTGAGTAAAGCCCACGGAGTTTTGCGTGCTCTATCAAGTGTTTTACCTTTCCATCGTTAAGAACGCTTTTCTACTCATTCTCCTTACCTAAACTATCAAACACGTTTCTAATCTGGGGTGGGGTACCTTTTAATTCAAAGAAACGGGCCATCACCTTAATTAATAAATCTTTGCGTACAATATTCCGGGTTAGGTATGATGAGGACAATATCCATTGACTCGTACTAATGTATTATATAACTTATATAAGCAGTCGAAAATTTTAAAACTTGACGATATGTGCAAATCAGCAAATGTCAGCTTTTAAAATTAATGAATAGGGCACTCTTCCATGATGAACGTCTTTTTATTTCTGCATTCGCCTCTCTTGTTCCTCAACATTCCCATGATACCGGGGGCATGCGCTTTAACTTACCCCCGGTTTGGATAGAAATTGAAAGAAACGGTATTGTTTTTAATTCTGTAAAATATTTTAATGAATTGCTTGACGATTTTAAACTAGATTGCTCTAAATTCAATTTAAAGATTAAATTCCGCGATTTTATTCTTACCCAGTCTTAATTTGACTTCGATTATCATGTGAGATTTTAGTGATTGCCTCTCTTAATAAGATCTTTGATAAATATTATGGTGTAAGTCAACATTGTTTTGACTTTTCGTCTTAGATGTATCTGTCTTTTAGGTAGGGTTGTTATTACCTTTGTTATATTCATTTTTAGTCGTTAAGCTGCTTATTCTCATATCAGTTTTATCAAATGGTAGTTTATTAGGATTTTTATGCTTTATGCACTTTCTGTTCCCTGTTGGCTTGTCTCATTGTCATTGTGTGTTGTTCTATTGAGAGTAATATCACATGTGTCGCCTGTGAAGCTTTTTAGCTTGTATAGGCATTCACAAGGAAGCATTTTGTATTTTTTTCTTCAAATCTTCGATGTTCTCTTGTTATGTATTTTTTGTGTGCTCCTGTGTGAATAAAGAATAAAAAAAATTAAAAACTCACATTAAATTATCATGAACCAATATCTTCAGAGAAAAATTTTTCTGTTGATAAAATAGCAGCATCTTTACTGGTTACATTACACAACTTAGTGTTCATTAGCAGTTTTAAAAATAACAGTCGAGTAAAATGAGATGGCTGGTGTTTATGGAGAAACAACAAACTGTATCGAAAATCGTAACTGATCGAGTATTCATATATTTATGCAAGAGGTATTAGTAGTATAATTATTAGGTTTATCATTATAGTTTTCATAAACAGCTTAAATCACAGGCTTCCGATCGTTTACCCACAATGTTATTTTGAATCTTGGCAATCAAAATATGGTTGTACACTGTTCACCAATCGACACCTTACCGAGTGCTTCCAATATTTGTAATCACCGTCAGGGAACTTTGGTAACTATTTTTTTATAAAAATCTGAGACTTATCCTGGGTATGCAGAACACTTGCCTATAACAGCTTTAACCCAGAATACCCGACCTAAAATTAGCAGAATCACTGTTTAGCATAGTTACCCTACTCAAGTACTGACGTATACTTTATTTTCTTTCAATCTATGTACAACTCTATATAAACTGGGTTTCTAGGTGTGACTTATTCATTTATTCTAGTAATTTTTCATCTTATAACGACAGTTTTACACCCATTAGAGCTATAGTATTTCCACAGTTTGCTTATAAATTTTTTAAAATTCGATACCAACGAATTTCGCGAATACATAGCTAATATTTTGCGACTGAGAAAGAAAGCTTAGACCGCAAAGTGGTCTGAGACTCGCTGTTTTCCAATGAGATGTGGTGGGTTTGTATTCAAAGCCGCCCGAACTCCACAGCGAGCTTGCTCGAGTTTGCTGCCGAGACGCGAGAGGGCTGGTTATCTTACGTCTGGCCGACGCGATGCCGTAAGAATGCGTGCTAGCTCAGGCCGCGTAGGGCTGGACCACAGTACAAGCTCACAACAGTGCCGTCATTTTATAATGATGTGCCGTCATTTTAAATCTTTTTCCATGTTATTTATTTAATTTTTCCGGTTCAAGCAAGGACGTGATTATTGTAAAATTCATCATGGCAAAAAATAATTTAGGCTTTGATACCCATTCTTTCAACTGAATAACATATTTTATTTAACTTGTGATAAATAAAGTGAACAAATTATATTAACAGAATACAACTTGGATGTGCATAGACCAATAGTTAGCTCGTAACGATAGAGCGACACTGGCTTCGATGTTTGTAGCATGGGCATGGAGAAAAAAATGGAGGTTGTGGCACCGCAGTGAGGGTTGTTAGAGGGGATAGATGTGCGGGGGAATTTGTGAGGGTTTCACACACTCATGTCTGACACCCCTACTCTCGCCACATCGTCAAAGAAATACCGATGTCTTTCACTGTAATATGAACTGGTGTTATACAAAGCTTACATATTTTTTGTTCCTTTACACGGATTGTAAATAAATACCTAGATAAGTATGGAAAATTTCAGATCGTCATCTCATTTACGAGTGGAGTAAAGTTCACCCTAATTAGTGAAGAACTGCTTAGGAACCTGTCCGGGACCTCGCGGCTCTCAAGCACCACCTTAAGGCCGGTCCACACGCTCAGTTTTACACAATGATTTGTCTGCGCAGTTCTACTCGTTGCAGATAAAACGTTGCGTGGGGACGGGAAAACTGCGCAGCTTTGAAGCCGGCGGGAAAAATGCAAAGTTGCAGATAAATCTGAGCTCCAGAGCATAGATTTCGATGAACTGCGCAGATAAGTCGGAACGTGTAGACGGTAGCACCATTTTCCGATTCAATTTGTGCTCAATTTCAATTATTCTGGCGACAATGGCGGAACTTCGGTAATGTTCTCGGGAATTTATTGCTCTATAGTCTATACGAACGTTTTCCTTGCATTTGGAGAGTAAAATCCAACGACTATAGTAACAGGGAAAAAAATTTGGAGACATATTAGAGCTTAGTACAAAAATTCGAATAAATCGATGAAAGCGCGAACCGAGAAACAGCTGTAAAAATTTGAGGACTTTTTACCGTAAATAATTGGGAAAAAATTAATAAATCGATTCCATCTGGAGCCGGAGAAGATGACATATCCATGCCATCTTTCTGGTATTTTGATACCCCGCATTTCCTAAATGATCCAATCTTTTTTTTTAACATGGCACAATGCCAAAATTGACCAAATACTGCCTCCTCCTTGGCAAGATCGCGCAAAACTGAGCACACTGCACAGATAAGTCGGCACCGCGTGGACGTGCTAAAAATGGCAACGATTTCATTCCGACTTAGAACTGCGCGATAAATCGTTGTGTAAAACTGAGCGTGTGGACCGGCCTTAGATACTCGATGGCATCGATCGAATTTTAAGGTCCAGCATTCGTTTATGTGGGTGCTCATGCTACGCCTCGAATAAAGGTGGTGTCAGATGGCAAATAACAAACCTCAGATCATGAACATTCGATGCACATGCCACACCTCGAATGTTCTGGAACAAATATGTGGCAAAGCAATTTTTCATTGACATCACAGTAACCCCAGAAATTTCGTTGCCGACGGACAGTTGAAAGAGGATCCTCCTACATTGACTGTATATTCAAAAATTGCAGAAGAAGCATGTTTAAAATATGTTTTAAAAATTAATATTTTAAGACATCACTTCTAAAGAGGCCAGTCTCTCCGATGTTACACATGTACAAAGTTTTTCTTACTTTATTATTAAATATTAAAAAAATTGGTTTAAATATTTTTAATATTAAAAAACTTTTTTTAATTATTCATTCTGTCAATTGATTCAAGCATTGTCTCCGAAATAACACCATCCCCAGAAATTTTGTTGCTGACGGACAGTTCAAAAGAAGATCCTCCTACATTCACCACTGTATATTAGAAGCTTGCAGAAGTAGCACGTATAAAATATGCTGTTGTAGGGGTTGAATTAAACCTTTCTGTATTGTGTATTAGCCTGTCTTACGCTAGCTGTACATCAATGAATGATTTTGGATAATTATCTTTATTTTTAAATTTCTCTGTTTAATAAAAGTTTGTTTTGTCTTTATGTTTAGTTAGTGAAGTTCCCGCTAACTGACGAGGTATCTTCGATCAGCGGTGGGTTGTATAGAGCATGGTTGAACTATATAAGGTTGACCCATGGTTGAATTAATTAATTCAACCATGCGGCTTCTCTACCGCCGGCCGACAGTTTCACTGGGATGAAGTGTACGGCTCTACGTTTTGCGTTATTAAGTTATTGGTGAATAACTCTTTATGCCCATATAAAATTTTTTTTGCTGCTAAATAAAACTGATTTCGATTACTGTAGATGAAGCTTTAGAAATTAATGTGAATTAAAATTTTGAAAGTAATATTTATAGGGATAATTTTGGGATCAAGTTTAGACTATTAGCTTTTAAAATAAAATGTTGACACGATATAAATTGAAATGACACCTAGTGGGGCAACGGGCCCACGCGTGTCGCGGGGCAATTAAAGCGCCCATGGTGAAGTCTTGTGTTATACATCATCAGATTTGTCTCAATGACTTTTTCAAAACTATGACTAGCTTTTTGAATTACAAATTACACTTCATATTGCATGATGTTTTGATTTGCCGCCTCAAGGCAGCAGGTTTAGTCTCTAGTTATGTTTATTTATGACCCCTTATCGCGTTATTGACTCTTGCCTTGCCAAAAGTTTTCAGTCAACACCAATGAGTCAAAAGTTGATGAGTTTTTATGGTGTTGGCTGAAATCACGATTAGGCACGAATTCTCTGCACATAATATCTGGATTATGGACGAAACTGGAACGAAGTTTTTCTCTGATCAACTAAATATATTTTTCTAGTCAAGAATATATTTTTTCATGTCAAGGACGAGTTTTTTATCGCAAGGATATATTTTTCAAGTCAAGGATATACATTTTTATGTCAATGAAATATTTTTCTTCACGTCAGTGATAGATTTTTTAAGCCAGG
The DNA here is from genome assembly GCF_000764305.2 of Hyalella azteca. NCBI lineage: Eukaryota > Metazoa > Arthropoda > Malacostraca > Amphipoda > Hyalellidae > Hyalella > Hyalella azteca. The sequence continues at coordinate 17,274 of NW_025942121.1, read as the reverse complement.
AGTATTTTTTCAAGCTAAGGATATTATTTTTTGAGTTGTTAATAAATGAATGAATGTCATATTTTTTATTACATTTTTTTTATTTTTAATTGTATAGTGTTGTTTTATCATTTGTAAACGAAAAAATATGCAATTGTGGTAAAGGGACCAAGGGTGGTTGCCTTGCCCCAAGCCCATAGGCCCATTGCCCCAGTGGTGGGTCAATGGGCCCATTTTGACACTTTTTACAAAATGGTGTTTCATTAAAAAGTAAATAACTCTATAGGCGTCTAATTCACATCATACATTCCTCATTAGTCGTACCTTTAAAAAAACAAAGAACCACATCGTATCAATTAAAACTTCATCAAAAATTTAGTTTAAAAAAGTGGGGGGTGCGCTGCCCCACGATGCCCTACTAAACTGTGTTGTTTTTGCATTCAATCTCTTCATATTTAAAAATATAATTACGCTCATATACGATCATGACGCTCATAGACCAGACTACGAAGTGGGCTGGGGAAAAAAAGTGCATGTTTACCTTGAAGAGAAGATTTCTTGTCTGCGCCTGCAGGAGAGTATGACAACCAAAGTTCTGGTCGTGCTTTAATCTACGGAAGTTTCACCTACCTTTGGGCTTCAAGTGCTTATATCTAATGTTTGAGGTGGTGATCAATAAAGAATAAATAGTTAAAACGACGTATATGGAGAAATTGCTAGAAAAGTCACACGCTTTACAAACATCGAGGTGCAAAATTTCATCCTCCCTGATAACAGTTGAAATAAAAAGTTTACATAATGTATCTTAATATCTACGTATTGAAAATAATTAGCCAGGATAGCATTCCAAATTTCAGACTTATTCCTTATTTATGAGGGGAGTTATTTGACCTAGTAATTAATTGTTAAAAAACTCCATTAGCGACTAACGCGGCTGAACGCGTTGATGCAGAGTCTGATGCAGTAGGTTAATGATCAAGAGATGAGGGCGTTGCGACAAACTAATAGAGTGGTTGCATGATGATGTTGTTTATTTCTGGTAAATGCAAAATTTAGTCCCACGAGAACACTGTGACACCCACATCATCTCCGATGCGAAGTACAAGTTTGGTCTTTACTCCCCCTATGGGCGCTTCTTTTTCTTAGAAAATTGATTAAAATTATGGAAGGGGAACATATACATCGCTAACATATGAAAGGGTTTTGTTATGCTTTTCAATTAGAAGTTTAAATTTATTGAAGCTAAGTTAAATTAATAACTCAAAAGTTTATTTCAAGGATAAATTTCTTTATACCCACAAAATTGTGCTTTCAAATATTAAGATATTTGGTGCATCCATATCACAGCTGAGAGGTACAACAGGCATTGGCTTTCGATACCTTGACGCTAAAAAACTCTTATTATCAAAGCATTGCAAATATCTCCTGTCCAATTGAAGAGAAGGATGCTGCATGTAAAAATTTTGTCGACGAGGAAGTCGTTAAAGTCTTAGATGTTCATGTAAATTCAGAATTGATCAAGAAAAAAATAGATGTTGTTGGAGAGAGTGTCATGATGCACATTAACTTTCTCGAGATAAAATTGCCTGCAGTAAAATCAATAGTAGAAACTTTTGATGGAAAAATAACTCAGAAAATGATGAAATTAGAAAATCTTGACAAAACGTAACTCAAGAAATGATTAATATTGAAACAGAATAGGAAAATCTTGGCTTAAAATTAATTTGGGAAATGACTGAAGTAGGATCAAAATTGCAAAAACAAATGATTATTTTGAAATCCCCAGACGAAAAAGTATCATCAATACACCGAATTCTGGTTGGATTCAAGGCGTTTATTGAAGGTGTTAAAACAAGAGCAGATGACGACTTGTAAAAAATTCTGGACGACTTGCAAAAATTGAGGAAAAATCAATCTTGGAACAAGCATGTGCTAGTGAACTCTACTGTGATTTTGGTGAAATATACACGTTAAACTAAGTTTTTAAATTTATCACATGCATTTATAAGCTTGGCAATGAAAATGAGAGCTTATGTACCATACAAAATGATTGATAAACAAAAGATTTACAATTCACTCTACTTAATGTATTTACGGTTTGGTTGAGAAAAGTCATTCTATCTAGTCAAATGTGATGAGCCCATTAAAAATACTCGAAAATATCGAGTGATTTATGATGGAAATAAATCAAACTTAGAAGAAGGTTGCTCATTCACGCGCTGTTGTCATTCGAGACAGCCTGTGAGGAGAAAAAAAGGCTTTGATAAGATCGCCTATAAAATGGAAGACTTAATAACAAATGTCCAATGAGAGGTGATGCTCAATTCTGGAAATATTAATCAGCTGCAGATTGGTGATAATATCCGCTGTGATATTCATCATTTCTCCACCGAAATAAATCAGCTTATAATTCCAGTAAATAAATTGAAATTGAAAAAGATTTTAGAAATAAAACTTTAAGAAATGCTCTTTAAGTGAAAAGACGAAAATAAAAATAAACAGAAGAACAATTTGCATTTCCTTCTCCAAGTCTGATGTGTCTTATAATTGGAAGAACGAACAGCGGAAAAACGTCATTGCTACTGAAGTTGCAATTGGAGAACTTTATCGATTTCAAGAAGACTTTCCTTTATTGCAAGTCAACCCATCAACCTGGATAAAAGTTGTTTTAATAATAATAATGATAATAGTAATAATAATATAATATTAATGATAATAATAATATTAATAATAATAAAATAATAATAATAATAATGATAATAATAATAATAATAATAATAATAAAAATAATAATAATAGCGGTGTCAGCGTTTATTAGGCCGTAGGCCTGTCGCCGATTTTTAACATCGCAGAACATTCACAGCTTGTTGCGGTCTCGATCTCGCAATTCACTGCCACAATTTGCTTTGCTTAACAGCCCGGCCTCCTCGCCGATTCTGACCAGAAATCGGCGCACAGAGCTGGGATCCAACCCGCATCTCTCTGCTCCAATCTTGGTACTCTAAACTGTAACCACTGGGCTTCATATTAATTTAATTGCGTCCAGTAAATAATTGCGCTATTAATTGCGCCCAGTAAATAATAGCGGTTTCAGCGTTTATTAGGCAATAGACCTGTCGCCAATTCTTAACATCGCATAACATCCACCGCTTGTTGCGGTCTCAAACTCACAACTCACTAATTCAAATTCTGCTGTGCTTTTAACTGCCCGGCCTCTTTGCCGATTCTGATCAGAAACTGGCGCACAGAGCTGGGATCGAACCCGCGCCTCTCTGCGCCAATCTTGGTACTCTGTGACCACTGGGCCACATTTTTACGATACCAATAAAACATGGTAAAGGGAACAGTGAAAATTTTTAAATACTTTTCATAAGGGATACAATAAATCTGAAGGCATTTACTTATTTTCCAACGGCAATGACAATATTGATGAACATCTTGAAAATTTATCCAAAAGATGCTTGAAAAATGAGCAATCGAATACTTTGACAATGCTTCTACTGTACCTGATCCAAATAACATAGATCTTAGGAAGAAAAAATTGTTCATTTAGGATGATATTGCAACATATAAACATCAAAAACCTGCTGATAGTTTTTACACCCGTGGAAGACATAATAACTTCAATTCAATTTACTTAGCCCAAAACTATCACATATTACCCAGACAAACCACTGGACCGAATTCAAATTTATTAATTCTATTTGAGTTACTTTTCATCGATATGAAGAATATTCACAGTGATTACATTGCTTGCTATATGCCCTTTTCAGAGCTCCAAGAACTGTGTAATGATCAGTATTCTGTTTTAAGCACCTTATAGTATTGTGTTGATTAATAAAGATGAGCACCGAGGTTGCAGGAAGTATTTCAAACATGTATATCAATTATCAATTCCAAAAAAAGCAACTCCCGTCGTGACGCTAGTCAGAATGCAGCGAAGTCTGAGAGCGAGGTTTTCGCGACCATCGTGTAAAATCCTTGATCTGCCCGAAGCTCGGCCAGTCGCTACCGTCGCGCTTGTATGTCCGGTGTCAATTCACTTGACCTGATAGAGATTGAGGACGAGTCAACATCTGATAGACACGTGATAGATAACGCGATCAAGACCTCAGTAGTGGGCGGAAGCGAAGCTTATAAAAGGTCTAGCAACCTTAAGCAGACCCCACAGTAGCTGATAAGCGCTCCGCGATGTAATGTGTAGCGTGAGTGCTCCGGCCTAGCTGGCCGGCACTCGCTTATGTCTGTTATAACTCTCGCATATTACCACCCCGCGTAGAGATTATTTCTCCAGTCAGTCATGTGGTGCATGCCATATCTCACAACCTGTGACAGTGGCGCATCTAAGCCTAACATCTAACTAAGTGATAACAGCCGTGTTTTCTTAAAAGTGAAACTCGACTGCTTGACTATAATTGTGAAACTTTAAATACGGTGGTGAGGTGAAAAACTTTTAAAGTGTTTGCGATTATAGCAACACTGTCGCATAGTGATTTTCGCGCGACCAAGCCTTTCAACGGATTGTTTCTGCGATGTTTAACTCATTTAAACGTCTGGAGAAGAGACTAGAAGACCTTCATATACTAATTTCAGCAGCCGAAAACTATGAGAATATTCAAGTTTTGTCTGGCGCGTCTTAGTTAACCTGCAACGTCAAGACTTTCGAGCCTACGACTGACGCAGAGTAATTTGAAGCGTCCACGCATTTTATTTGCGTTCCCTGAATCCGGTACAACATGCAGAGCCAAGAGCGTCTGCAAGAGCGTATACGAGAGCGTCTTCGAGAACGTCTACGAGAGCGTATACGAGAGCGTCTACGAGAGCATCTACGAGACGCAACTAAATTTTTTATGATTGACGTCTTCAGAGGCGACTATAGCTGATGCATTGCACACATTTACCTCTGGTTGTTTTCAGCCAGTCAAGTGTGCCCTCAGTGCCGCCTCGGCCATCGTGAATGAACCCTATGTGAAGACGGCTCGGGCTTCATAGGGTCTTGAATGACCCTTAATGTATTAAATATTATGATTAGTTTAATAATGTTAAATTAATCGTAATTATTTAATACGTTGATTGAGATAGCTGCTGGACCCATTGCCTGGCTGGTCCGTAAGTTGCTAGGCATTTTAAAATTGATTCAACTTTGTACAAACGTACTGCTCAAACATACGAGCACCCGAATTCCAATTATTAAAGTGGTCTCAATCAAGAGAAATTTTAGACCATAAAACATTATTGAATAAAAAAATTGTACAATCAAGATGTGCAATCATCCGCAATATTTCTACCACTAAGACAAATATAATCGAACTTTACGAACCTTGATAAATTTATCGAACAGACTGACTCTACTTATGTATACATAGCGTATCTTTTGTACTTCGAATATAATCATAGTATTTGTATTTAATAAAAATAATAACCCTCTGAAAGAGTTGTCATGAAAATGACGCAACATTGAAGGAAGAAGTTTTGCCGCGTACAGTGTGACCGTCTCAAGGACATTTAGGCAAGCCAGTCCATTCCACATGACCACCCGCGTTACACTCGCAGCACGAACGCGTCACCAACAAAACACGCTGCCTTAATCGGGCCCAGGCATTCACGGTAGCGTCACAACTGCACAATACTCTTATAAGTTTATAATGGACCTATGGATCAATTAAACAATGAAAGAATGTCATGTTTGCCAAAGATGCATGCCGGTAGTTCATGGAAAACTTCGAAGTCTTGAACCATCAACGAAATTCGTCAGTAACGTAAATAAAAATCAATTTAATCGATGACTTTTATAGACTCTGCAAGTATTCGATTTAAAGTGCTTGTAAATATTTGGTGGTACGAGTTCATATAATCGACCGTGGAAAAATGCCGCATAGATTCAATTTAATCTCATTTTATATTATAACAATGACTTTCTATAATTTTTTTCATATAAATTCTTGTACATAATTTAAACTTCGTAAACAATTTAGTTTTCTTATTGGGAATCTTATATATGAAGTTATTCGTGCCCTCGAATGTCGTGCACTCGAATGTCGTGCCCTCGAATGTCGTGCCCTCGAATGTCGTGCCCTCGAATGTCGTGCAACGGCACGTCTGACGTCACCGTCAGCTGGGTACCGCACGTTCGACGTCACCGTCAGCTGGGTACCGCACGTTCGACGTCACCGTCAGCTGGGTACCGCGCGTCTGACATCACCGTCAGCTGGGTACCACACGTCTGACGTCACCGTCAGCTGGTACCACACGTCTGACGTCACCGTCAGCTGGTACCGCACGTCTGACGTCACCGTCAGCTGGGAACCGCACGTCTGACGTCACCGTCAGCTGGGACCTCACGTCTGACGTCACCGTCAGCTGGTACCGCACGTCTGACGTCACCGTCAGCTGGGTGCCTCACGTCCGACGTCACCGTCAGCTGGTACCACACGTCTGACGTCACCGCCAGCGGGGTACCACACGTCTGACATCGACGATGAAAGATAATAAATGAATAAGAATGAATGAGTGGTTTGATGAATAACAATAACAGCCTCGAGAACATTTTTCAAATTTAGACTTCCCGTTATTAGTTTTGTTAAGGTTAGGGCTCCATAGATGTGATTAACAAAAGGGAAATGTTCAGTAAAGTGAATCAAATGGTATAAATCCAGGTATAAGGAAAAGTAGAAAGCATAAAAATAAATTACATTTACTCTTAATTGTGTAAAAAACAATTCAAGATAAACGTAGACCTGAGGGGAGCGCAGCCGTGCACCACCAATTTTGCGCACCAATAAGCCCTGAATCGAACGCCTTGGATCTCTCCGGACCTACACCAATCAGCCGTGCACCACTCGGCTTTGTCCTCTTCCGGCCTTGACCACCACCTGCCGTGCACCACCAGGCCGCGGATCGAATCTGACTTCCGGGCATCGTAGAATTACGTAATTTTACGTTCACCGCATCTGAGGTTAGGTTTCAGATAGCATAGTTCTGTTCCAAAATTTATCGTCCTTCGACAAGTGGCCGTTCGACCGAGGGCTGGTTCGACCCACGGCCTAGATACGGACGGCATGAAGTGTTAAAGGCTACGTTCCGGAAGGCAGGAGTCATGATGGTCCATTACATCCAGGGCAGTGGTGGTCTTCGGCAGGCGACCCGACCTGAGAGTCAAAATTAGTTTTGGAATGGAAGATCAGTTGTTACAATAAAATTATAATGATATATATTTCATATTAAAACGAAATGTGTTCAAAGTGGGACAATTTTATGTGCATCATCGACTCGTATCTACATTATAGTCATACCTGAAATTGTGCCAAGTCATCAGTATCCATGGACCTAGGTCGTGGCACTCCTTTACCATGTATTTAATAAATGTTTTAGAATGATTTTACTCTAGTTAAGGAGGCTGGAAAGCCAGTTGACCTTGGGTAGATATGATTAGAGTAATGGTATCTACTCCTTCCTATTTTGGTTTAATTTATGGGTTGAACCTTGATGTAAATTATTTACATTTTTTACCCTACGACAAATTCATCCATTTCCAGTTATGACGTCAATCATTAACTTTTCTTTTGATGGAGTTTTTAGTTATCTATCCTACTGTCAGGTTTTAGCACGAGGGCCGGGCACAGTGAAAAAAGTTCTCACGCTGGCAATGCGATTTAACAAGGAGAATGACACAAATAATAAGGTCAACACGTATATACTTAAAGACAGCAAATCCTACCCTAATACAGAGCTGAGCACGGCAAACGAAATCGGCAACAAGTTCCTAGACCTAGCCTATCCGTATTTGACTTTCCCAACGAGGCTAAGGTCTAGTGGCTACAATACACGCTAATAATTTAATTTTCACAATAGTACAATTAAAGATGGCTAAAATGGGGATATTATTTCACCCGATCCCAAAAAGGGGTACATCACCGGCTGGAACGAAGGCGTGCGTCGGCAGACTTCTCCGGGACTCGTTCGGTCACACTCCGGCAATACTTGGATGCGGCGTTCGTTGCTTCTCGGTGAGCTTTGTCTGCCGGTGTTATCAGAAGGGGTATCGTGGTGTTATCTGAAGAGATGTCGTGGCGTACGCTGGAAGACTTCTCCGGGACTCAATCCGTCGTAATCCGGCAATACTTGGATTTGGCGTTGGTTTCTTCGGCGTTGCGGCCTAACGCTGAGGGTTACTTCTTGAACACTCGTAGAACTTTGCTTCGGTGGAACTCACTCTGAGCGCGTATAACCAGGCTCGCGTTGTAGCTCCTGGCAGACGATACTGGTTGTCCGTCTTGATTCGTCGTGGTTAACTTGCAACACTATTTCTCGCACCCGCGGAGCTCTTTCCACAAATACGTCTATCTATCGGCTAAGTTGTAGAACGCCGTCCAGTAGCTCTACACGCTTCTAACACCGGTACGGGACTGGTCCGCGGTCGGCCCGCTCTCTCTTAAATACCCCGCCGGTCTCGCGCAGGCACGCTAGACGGCTCGAGCTCCTCCCCTAAATCCTGAGTTTATTTCTAATCATGAATCCCTATTCTTATTTATAATTTATTCCTATTCCTAATCAGATATTGAAAGATGGCATAACTTGCGTGTGATACTGTGCCGGTCGCAGCTCAGCCAACTGCTTTTCATTGCCAGCAAATTGTTAATTCGTTGAAATCTGCGCGTATGCGACAACATCTTGAGAAGAATAGAGGAGTAAAGGCAAGTAAATGACCGTTCCATGTGTAAGTTTGAATAGCTCTACCTTCAATAAACACTTTATAATTTAATTGTTGTAAATGGAATTATCAAATTCAAGTTATTGTCGAGTAAGGAAATAAAATGCATTCTCTTGTCACCGATAAAAAAAACGAGGATGGAGAAAGGAGGAGTGAATGGAAGATCTATGTGCTAGTATAAAGAGGTTTTTCTTTGATTAACATTTTTTGAAATTTTATCCAGACAACGGGGTTATCTAATTAAAGATATATAATCAATCCCAAGCAACATCTGAACTCGGTATGAAAATGCCTGCATAACTATACCAATATCAATCAAAATATAGTAGTAATATATTTGTTTGACATAATGATAATAGTGTGGTATAATAATATAATACGAAACTGTCAATCGAACTAGAATGAAAATGCCTGCCAAACTATACCAAAATATGTGCGTGCGGTGCTATCATGGAGGCTGTTCCACATGTCGGTGACTCGAAGCGACAAGATATGTTGTCGCATGGATGTGTTACAATGCTGTTTTTTTTTGTTTATAGCCGTGGCACCTGGTGTTGGTTCTTGTTTCAAATTCTAGTAATCCTGCTGGGACCTTGGGTAAACCGCGGGTATACTTATATACTTCAATGAGGTCACCACGCAGACGTCGATAACAGAGGATTGGAAGCTTCATAATATTTAATCTTTCTACATAAGCTTGCCTTTTAATCCCGGAATTATCCTTATTGCACGTCTTTGAACTCTCTCGACTGAATTTGTGTCCTTTTCTAGTTTTGGTGACCACACTCCGTTTCCAAACTCTAGGTTAGGGCGCACGACAGCGACAAACAACAGCTTCATTGCTTCTGCATCTATGTACTCGTACGAGCGTCTGATCAGTCCAAGTCGTTTATTGGCTTTATTAACTTGAGCTTCAATATGCTTAGAATATTTCAACTCATTGTCGATATTAACTCCTAAGTATTTTTCAATTATCGACTTCAACATCATCACTCTGTCGTTGCAACCGTGTCTTCTCATACTGTAATCTTGCTGTTCTTGTTCACGTCACGCGTGATGACGTGGCTTCGACGCCGCCCCTCCTGTGAACGCTGAAGGGCTCTTATTTGGAAGAAGAAGGCGTGTTGTCGCGCCACAGAAATGATATTTCCTTGTGAGACGCTATTTCTAAGAATGATGAGAGGCTTGCACTGTGAAGAATAACAGCCTAGAAAACATTTTTCATATTTAGACTTTCCATTATTAGTTTTGCTAAGGCTAGGGCTCCATCGGCGTGATTAACATAAGGGAAATGTTCAGTAAAGTGAAACAATCAATACTGTGTAAATTGTGTATAGATTATTAAATTAAACGAAGACCTGAAAGCTATGATTAATAATGATGTGAAACATCAGTAGTTATAATAAATGTCGTTATAAAAATATATATTTCACGTTAGAGAAGAAATGTGTTCAATGTGGGACAATTTTCTGTGCATCTTCGACTCGTGTCTACATTAGTCATACCAAAAATGGCGCTATGTCATCAGTATCTATGGTCCTATGTCGGCGGCCTGAATTTCATTTGCTTATGATATTTCTATCTTTCGATGCAATTAGGGGGCTAGAAAGCCTGTTGAACTTAGGGAAAGAAGCCGAAAGAGAAATAGCTTGCGCATGCAACTGTGCCAGTCGCAGCTCAGCTAACTGCTTTGAATTGCCAGCAAATTGTTGATTCGTTGAAATCTGCGAGTATGCGACAACCTCTTAAGAAGAATAGATAAGACCTATAAGAACCGAACGTATATGAATACGCTGCACCTAAAATGTGACAAAAGAAGGCAGGAAAATTTGTTTATAGAATAGAATAGAAGTGTCGGCGTTGAAGACATAGGCCCATGGCCTGTTGCCGATTCTTGAACTTTTCGTGACGTGATTCACAAGGGATCCGGCCTTTGGAACCCGATCTTTCCATAACTGACGATTGATTGAGATAGCTGCTGGACTTATTGCCTGCTCCGTAATTTGCTAGGCATTTTAAGACTGAACATACTGATTCTAATCATTCATCCGATCATCACAGATCTGCCGCCATGTTTTACGGTTGGGAGGAGGCAGTCGGGATTAAATGACACCTACACAAGTGCTATAAATGCGCTAAAAAGGTACTTTGTACGTGATGAAGTTCGAGTCAGTTTCTTTGCGTTTTTAAACGTTCACCAGCGCGTGCGCGCCCTTACCACATAAACAAATTTTCCTGCCTTCTTTTGTCACATTTTAGGTGAAGCGTATTCTTATAGGTGCGGTTCTTATAGGTCTTATCTATTCTTAAGAAGTTGTGGCATACGCGCAGATTTCAACGAATTGACAATTTGCTGGAAATTTATAGCAGTTAGCTGAGCAGCGACTGGCACAGTAGCATACGCAAGTAAACTATCTTCCAGCCCCCAAATTAGATCAAAGAGATTTAGAAATTTCATATACCTAGTATATTATGGCGCCGACATATGTCCATAGATACTGATGACATAGCGCCATTTTAGGTATGACTAATGTAGACACGAGTCGATGATGCACAGAAAAATGTCCTAATTTAAAAACATTTCTTTTCTAAAGTGAAATATATATTTTTCATTATTCGCTTATATTCTAACTACTGATCTCTCATGACCTAATTGACTCTTGCATTTAAATCTTCGTTTACTTTAATAATATTTACACAATTCACACAGTATTTATTGTTTCAGTTTACTGAACATTTCGCTTATGTTATGCCACGTTCATTTCAACGTGTTAAAATAGTATCAATATATCGTTGACCGAGGAGCTCGAGATAGTAACATTAAACTGTAGAGTAAATATAATGTTAAATGTGTATCATAGTATGCAAATTATCGAATTGTCTGCTAATTCCGGAAAATTCAAGTCCGCCAGCACCCACGCAGCCGATGCGCGCGCAGTTGAAGTTGGGATCAGCAACGAGGGAAGCTCTGCCAAATTTATTTCCGTGTTTATAAGTGTCAAATGTGAAATATGGGCATTTACTGGATGATTGAGTTTTTTTATGAGTGAGCAAAAACTGTTTGTGGGAATAGCAGTGATTATTTTCATTCCTGAACTGTTATGTGAAGTTGTATGTCACTTAGTCCGGATGGGCGCCTCTAAGCCAGCGGCATGCCACCGAATGTCTGTTATATTTTAAATTTGTTCAATCCATTAATTTGATTTGAATCAACTAAGAAATTCAACTCACAGCGATAATTGTCGTAAGCTAGATCTAGTAGTTTCTGCTTTGCCCTAAAAATAGAATTCTTGTGAAAATGCTTAATAATTGCTAGTTGCTACAGATGATCATTTTAACCATCGTAAATTGAGTTAGCTTCCTTTTGTTTAAAGCCAATGCGCTAATAAAGTATGCTTGGTTGTACGAGAATATCGTCGATTTGAGAATGAATGAGATTGTCAAAAAACTGCCGTGCTGTGAAGTGAAATGAGATAGATTCAGTCTAAATATTATATCCATATTTTGCAGGCATCGTAGGAAAAGCTATTCGTTAGAAAAGCATTGAAGAATTGAAGTCCACGTTCGTCTTTCTAGAGCCTTAAAAACCGTAAGTTAAAAAACCTGCGAATTTACCCCGTGTCATGTTAATTACCGTGATCAGCCAGTCGAATGTCGTGCCCTCGAATGTCGTGCCCTCGAATGTCGTGCCCTCGAATGTCGTGCTCTCGAATGTCGTGCCCTCGCATGTCATGCCCTCGAATGATGTACCCTCGAATGTTGTGTCCGCGAATGTCGTGCCCTCGCATGTCATGCCCTCGAATGATGTGCCCTCGAATGATGTGTCTTCGAATGTCGTGCCCTCGAATGTCGTGCCCTCGAAAGTCATTCGTGCCCTCTTGTCCTTGTTTCGCTGACATTGTCACTTTTCTGATTCTAATCATTCATCCGATCATCACAGATCTGCCGCCATGTTTTACGGTTGGGAGGAGGCAGTCGGGATTAAATGACACCTACACAAGTGCGTCATGAAGCCATTAGGCTCCTCATAAACTTATACATAAACCCCATCACGCATAAAATAATTCAGAGTTCGTGTATTTCCGTCAAGTAAACTTCTACGTTGACGGTCATACAGATTACTTATGTCTGGCACTTATTAAGAGTTTCCACGTGTTCAGTAACATTGGTATATGTAAGAGACTTTGGGTCGTGTTAAGAATAAGCATAAGGTATATCGTATATGCTTGTTAATATAACGCAAGGAAGTTGTGAACGCGAATTGTAAATCGTAAAAATTCGGTGTAATAGATCTATTATGTTAGTAATATTAATTCATTTAACCTTGTTTAAATTACAAATACATTCTTGTAGATTTACTCAGTATTGCCTAGAATGTTTTTTCAAGTAAGATCAGATACTACGTTCTCCAGGGAGAATGATTGGTAAATTTGATTTACGTGAGTTTAAATTCACAATAAACTTAATGTTTTATGTACCATAAGCTTGTAAATAATTTTAGACGCGGCTGCAGAATTTTGGAACCGGGCTATTATATAGGTTGCGTTAAAATCTGCGCGTATGCGACAACCTCTTGAGAAGAATATATAGGAGTAAAGGCAGGTAAATGAGAGTTTCATGTGTAAGTTTTAATAGCTTTTCCTTCAATAATCGTTTATAATTTAATTGTTATAAATTGAATTATCAAATTTAAGTTATTGCCGAGTAAAGGAATAAAATGCATTCTCTTGCCACTGATAAAAAAATGATGGAGAAAGAAGCAGTGAATGGAAGATTTATGTGCTAGTATAAAGATGTTTTTCTTTTATTGAAATTTTATTCGAAACAACGGGGTTGATAAGATGCATAATCAATCCCAAGCAACATCTGAACTCATATGAAAATGACTGCCAAACTATACCAATATCAATCAAAATATTGTTATAATAAATTTGTTTGGTATAATAATAATAGTTTGGTATAATAATATAATACCAAAATGTCAATCGAACTCGAATGAAAATGCCTGCCGAACTATACCAAAATATAAGCGTGCGGTGTCAATATGAATTTAATTAATAGAATCGAAGAATAGAATAGAAGTGTCGACATTGAAGAGGCCCATGGCCTGTTGTCGATTCTTGTACTTTTCGTGCATTGATTCCACAAGGGATCCGGCCTTTTGAATCCGATCTTTCCATAGCTGACGATTGATTGAGATAGCTGCTGGACTTATTGCCTGGTCCGTAATTTGCTAGGCATTTTAAGACTGAACATATGCTCCTGCATAGCTTCGTCTAGTCTTATTGCCTGGTCCGTAATTTGCTAGGCATTTTAAGACTGAACATATGCTCCTGCATAGCTTCGTCTAGTCTGTTCTTGAAAGCGTTCGTACTCGGAGCGTCAACGATGCTATCAGGAAGGCTGTTCCACATGTCGGTGACTCGAAGAGAGAAGAAATGTTGTCATATGGAAGTGTTACAATGCAGTTTTTTATTTATTGCCGTGGCCCCTGGTGTTGGTTCTTGTTTTAAATTCTAGTAATCTTTCTGGGACCTTGTGTAAGCCATGAGTATACTTGTACGCTTCAATGAGCTCCCCGCGCAGACGTCGATAACTGAGGCTTGGAAGCTGCATAATATATAATCTTTCTTCATAAAGCTTGCCTTTTAATACCAGAATTATCCTTGTTGCAGGTATCTAAAAACTCTCTACTAAATTTTTGTCTTTTTCTAGTCTCGATGACCACACGGCGTTTCCAAAATCTAGGTTCGGACGCACGACAAAGACAAACATTGTCGACTTCAACATCATCACCCTGTCGTTGCAACCGCGTCTTCTCATACTGTAATCTGATGGCGGCATACTGTCACGCATGATGGCGTGGCTCCGACGCCGCCCTCCTGTGAACGCTGAAGGGCTCTTTTTTGGACGAAGAAGGCGTGTTTTCGCGCCACACAAATGATATTTCCTTGTGAGACGCTATTTCTAAGAATGATGAGAGGCTTGCACTGTGAAGAATAACAGCCTCGAGAACATTTTTCAAATTTAGACTTTCCGTTATTAGTTTTGCTAAGGTTAGGGCTCCATCGGCGTGATTAACATAAGCGAAATATTCAGTAAACTGAAACAATAAATACTGTGTGAATTGTGTAAATATTATTAAAATAAAGGAAGATATAAACGCAAGAGTCAATTAGGGTATGAGAGATCAGTAGTTAGAATATAAGTGAATAATGAAAAATACGTATATATTTCACGGTAGAGAAGAAATGTTTTCAAAGTGGGACGTTTTTCTGTGCATCATCGACTCGTGTCTACATTAGTCATACCTAAAATGGCGCTATGTCATCAGTATCTATGGACATATGTCGGCACACTAATTTTCTCGGTATATGAAATTTCTAAATCTCTTCGATATTTGGGGGCTGGAAGATAGTTTACTTGCGTATGCTATTGTGCCAGTCGCTGCTCAGCTAACAGCTTTAAATTGCCAGCAAATTGTTAATTCGTTGAAAGCTGCGCGTATGCGACAACTTCTTAAGAAGAATAGATAAGACCTATAAGAACCGCACCTATAAGAATACGCTGCACCTAAAATGTGACAAAAGAAGGCAGGAAAATTTGTTTATGTTGTAATGGCACGCACGCGCTGGTGAACGTCCAAAAACGCAAAGAAACTGACTCGAACTTCATCACGTACAAAGTACCTTTTTTTATTGAAGCTTTGGAAAGACCTTCAATCAAAACATTTAAGCTCGAAGCGCTTTATAGTCTCTTCCTGTCTATTGAATTCTTAATGGCAACGCACGCACATATTTTGGTATAGTTTGGCAGCAAGGACTACTACACACAGGACATGCATAGCCTATGTCCAGCCTCTGCTAGCAGAGGCGATCGCCTACACTATGAAAATGCTGTTGTTTTAGTGGCATCAACAAATGATATGCCCATAATTGTTTCATACAATAGTATTACAATGTGTGTAGTAGTCCTTATGGCAAAAAGTCTATGGTTCTGACCAAGGACTACTACACACATTGT
Organism: Hyalella azteca; assembly: GCF_000764305.2. Taxonomy (NCBI): domain Eukaryota; kingdom Metazoa; phylum Arthropoda; class Malacostraca; order Amphipoda; family Hyalellidae; genus Hyalella; species Hyalella azteca. The sequence goes on along the minus strand of NW_025942121.1, from coordinate 1,562 downwards.
AATACTATTGTATGAAACAATTATGGGCATATCATTTGTTGATGCCACTAAAACAACAGCATTTTCATAGTGTAGGCGATCGCCTCTGCTAGCAGAGGCTGGACATAGGCTATGCATGTCCTGTGTGTAGTAGTCCTTGTTTGGCAGGCATTTGTATACGAGTTTGATTGACATTTTGGTAATATATTATGATATCAAACAATTATTATTATGCAAAATAAATATATTATAGCTATATTTTGACTTGTCTTGGTATAGTTTGGAAGGCATTTTCATACGAGTTCAGACGCCGCTAAGGATTGATTATAAATCTTTAATAAAAAACCCCGTTATTTGGATAAAATAGCATAAATGTAAAAAACCACTTCATTCTAACTCATATGAACTCCCATTCACTCCTCCTTTCTCCATCCACAGTTTTTTATAAATACGAGTTCGTTCGGGGCACGAGAATGCATTGTAGTACTAACTATAATATAGCAGGTTAGCATGGCGTTGCCGAATAACTTCTATTTGATAATTTCATCTATAGGAATGAAATTATACAATGTTTATTGAAGGAAAAGTTATTCTAACCTACACATGGAGCGGTCATATACTTTCCTCTACTCTTTTTTTTTCTTCTCTAGAGGTTGTCGCATACGCGCAGATTTCAACGAATTAACAATTTGCTAGCAATGAAATGCAGTTGGCTGCGCTGCGACCGGCAGAATAAAACACGCAATTAATTCAATCTTTCAACCTTATCGCTAAAGTTCTAGTGGCTTTTCAGCCCTCAAAAATAGATTAGTAGATTTAATTTACTAAATAGTAATAATGGGAGCGCAAGTGCGCCGAGACCGGTCCATGGATACTGATGACATAGCGCAATTTCAGGTATGACTAATGTAGACACGAGTCGATGATGCATAAAAAATTTTCCCACATCAACTTTGAATACATTTCGTTCTTAACATTAAATATATATCATTTTATTGTTGACACTTATTGTAACTACTAATGTCTCTTTCCAAAATAAATTATGACTCTCTAATCTTCGTTTATTTTGAATTATTTTTACATAATTTAGAGTAAATTATATTTTACGATGGTCTCCTGTTTTCTTTATTTATGGAATTTATAAAAATTATTTCACTTTCCGGTTGAGGTTTGCATCGATTGTTCATGGTGATAAGACGTGTTGTGCCGAAGTGTTGAAAAGCAAGTGCGAAAAAAAAATCAGAACCAATCGAAATATCTTTTGCTTGTAAATTCATAGAACCTAGTGTGCCAAGTGTAGAAACAAGAAGTAGTATGGCGGAGTCATCATCTGGAAGACCAGAAGATCTTTTCAGCGAAACCATGATTGACCAATCTGACTTTGATGGCTTCCCTTCCGACTCGCCAGTGATTGGCCGGCCGGCAAGAAACAAAAAGCCAAGACTCCAAGTCAAATCTGCCTACCCGACTGAAACTCCTACAACCAACAGCCCACAACCCTCAGCTCAAGCAGACAAGCCCACCCAAGCTACATGTCTACTGATGAGAGAGGATAAAAAATCACTACCCTTCAACTTCTTTGC
>NW_025942120.1:0-746 GCF_000764305.2 Hyalella azteca | reverse complement strand
CAGCATTACAGGCGACTTGCCTGCACTCATCCAACACTACAGGCGACTTGCCTGCACTCGTCCAACAGTACAGACGACTTGCCAGCACTCGTTCAGCATTACAGGCGACTTGCCTACACTCGTTCAGCACTACAGGCGACTTGCCTACACTCGTTCAGCACTACAGGCGACTTGCCTGCACTCGTTCAGCATTACAGGCGACTTGCCACTACGCAGATGACCGCAGCTGCTATACGGCACCAAAACACTGATCACTGCTACAACATGTATTAGGCATGGTCGCTACACGTAGCTCAACACACATGTGTTTTGGGAGTTATTGGACATTCATGGTCGCTACACATGCACCTTAACACTCATGTGTTTTGGCAGTTATTGAACATGGTCGCTACACGCGTACCTCACCACACATGTGTTTTGTCACTTATAATAAGTACATTCATGGTTGCTCCACATGTTCCTTGACACAAGTTTTTTTACAGATACTGAACATGGTCGCTAAGCGTGTTAATCAGCACATATTAAACAGGTAGTAATACCGACATCTCAAACACAAATATCCCGACCCATCAAAATCAAACAGAACAATCACGACAAACTCAGTGTGTTATTATATATACTGACGCTTCTCATACGTTTTCAGCGCACACAAATGAGTGTGCGCTGAGTAAAGAGCGAACGCTGAGTAAAGAGCGAACGCTGAGTAAAGAACGAACGCTGAGTAAAGAGCGAACGCTGAGTAAAGA
>NW_025942119.1:0-638 GCF_000764305.2 Hyalella azteca | reverse complement strand
GAATGAATGAATGAATGAATTTAGTACACGAAGCACTGCGGGCGCCAGCATGAGTCAGATGCATGATCAATATTGACTTTTAATTGTTAATAACAAGAATGAATGAATGAATGAATTTAGTACACGTAGCACTGCGGGCGCCAGCATGAGTCAGATGCATAAGCGGGATTGGCTTTTAATTGTTAATAACATGAATGAATGAATGAATTTGGTACAGTATTTACTATAAATTCTGGGTAGTACTTGAAATGAATTCAAGGTAGGATTTATGTAAATGAAATAGGAGCAGGATTTACAAAGAATTGAGATAATGATTACAACGAATTCAGGTCAGGATTTACCATGAATTCAATACAGGATATACAATTAATTCAGAAGAGGTAAAAATTGTGAAAAAATTCTTTTACAGGTAAACCTGTGTAATAATTTAGTTCCGCATTCAAAATAAATTCATGATGGTACTTGAAATGTGTTCTATGAAGGATTTACGACGTGAACACTGCAATGATTGTAATAATTTGATGTAAGTTCAAGCAACCATCAAGATATGACAATGCAAAGTCATCATAACAACAGATATCATAGTCTAATAGTCTATACTATGAGTAGCGGATAGCTTCATCTGAGAACTGTTGGAT
>NW_025942118.1:0-526 GCF_000764305.2 Hyalella azteca | reverse complement strand
ACCCACTTCACCTTCAGCGTATACCCACTGCACCTTCAGGGTCCCCACTCTACCTCCAGCCCACCCACTCTACCTTCAGCACACCCACTCTACCTTCAGCCCACCCACTCTACCTCCAGCCCACTCCCCCACATCCAATCCACCCGCCTCACCTCCGGCCCACCCGCCCCACATCCAGCCCACCCGCCTCACCTTGAGCCTCGTGGAGGCGCTTCTGAGAGGCGCCAGCCTCCTCCAGCAGGTCTTGACGGCGCAGGAGCCTGAGAGGCCGTGACACTTGCACTCCAGCTGCAGCTGGCTCAGCCCCAACTGCCGCACCGCCATGACAATACATTTAGTGGCGAATGAATCAAATTATAGTGTCAATTTTAGGTTGAAATAGTATCTTCAGAGTGCAATAATTGAATAAGGCCACTCCGCCGGTATTGCTAGGACGAGCAACACCGGCGAGCAGCTCACTCCTCGCGATAGATAAGAGCCAGAGCAACGATAGTGCAGTGATAGTGCCGTGATAATGCCGTGATAG
>NW_025942117.1:135665-171151 GCF_000764305.2 Hyalella azteca | reverse complement strand
CTAACACCCCCGTCACCCCGCCAGGTTCGAGCGGGAGTGCAACAGGCTGCGTGAGCGCTGCATCAGGCACGACACCGTCAGCGTGTGCTCTCCTTTCTTCCACCCTGAGCAGCTCTGTGGGCTGAGCAACGCTGCTCAACACCGGTCAGCTGCGTCAGTCAATCGTGCCATGCAATATATTCATTGAATAGATATTTCTACGTAAAAATTCTCTCGTAAAACTTCTTCTTGGGATTAGAAACTTGTGATTAGCTCTCACGTAAAACTTGTGATCAGCTCTCGCGTAAAACTTTTTGTTGGGATTAGTTATTAAAAGTCTTTAATTTTATCGTAGTTAAATGCCGTCTATGTTTCAGTCATCATTCAAGCATTTGCTAATCATCTAAGATCGAAGAGCACATTGCACTTGCTATGATCTGCGTCGGATAATGTATTGAAATACTTAACCTTCAAGGCTTTGTATTTGAGAATTTTCAGTAGTTCTAGGTTACCTAGACCTGATAACAGCTACCTAAGGTAGCTGTTATCAACGATTTGCTGGATTCCTGCATCTATTTCATATATTCAACGACAATCCTTTATTTTACTTGTAAGGATAGTTTAATTATGTCTAAATATGCCGTCACGCAGTCACGACGAGGCTGCTCACAAAACTCGCGCCGGCGCGAGGAACTACAACCTCGTCGACGTCGATGCCGTCAGTGTGCGCAGTGCCGCCTCCAGCGTCAGACGTGCTGCAGCTGTTGCTCTGCGCAGGTATGCATGACTTTAGTCACCTCGTTGAACCAATTTTTTGAAGCGTTTTAAAACCAGTTGAATTGTGAGCATTTGACTTAGATCTGAAGTTTTTACTGTAGTTTTTCAGATAAGGGTACGTTTTTTATACAGGTATATTACTTTTATCAAAGGCGGAATTTGTTCAGCTGTCATTTGATCTTGTTTCGTAATTTGAGGTACCGCTGCATCTTAACACATTTAGCGCGGTTTCACTGGTAAAAAATACGCCCTGAATACGACATAGCCGCACTTAACGTGTTAAAAACTCCCGGCGTTCGCAAGTCTCACGCTGACTGGGAGTATGGATTCGAGCGCTATGATTGAAAACATGAATAATTATAGGTTTATGAAATTGACAATTGAAATTACAATCATTGATGAGAGCCTGGCTTCAGGTCCTCTCGGATAATGAAGGGTCCTGTAATTAATGAAAATGAACACTTTCGCTTCAGCTCTCGTCTAAAAAAAACGTGATTCCTGAGCAGATCTCCACGCAGGCTGTCCAGGAAAATCGCGTGCGACGCGTCGTCGGTGACCAGCGACCACGTGAAGCCATCAGACCTGCTGGCGCCCAAGACACGCGCCGCCCTGCGACCATCTGACCTGCTGGCGCCCAAGCCGCCTGGCGCCCCTGGCCGGTCGAACCTGCTGGCGCCCAAGACGCTGGGCGCGGCTGGCCGGGCGACGTGCTTGGCCAGACGAGGGACGGCGCTCACGAAGAGGCAGAGCAATGACACGGAGCTCAGTGACGTGCACAAACAGGTGAGTACTTTTGTTGAGTTTCGTGAATATTTGATTTTTAACCGCGAAAGTATTTTAATTCCCTAGAATTTTTTAGAGTTGATGACGTAGTTGGTCTGCAAAACGTCCTCATGAAGATATGGTGAATTTACTTGGCGTTTTCTTTGCTTTTAAATTATTAGCGTTTTTATAACTGCGACATGTTTCTTCGTTGATCGCAGTTAAGATTTGGCCAAGTAGAAGTTATCGTCATAATCGTCTATTGCTATTGCCTAATTACAGATAGATAAGAGAAAAGTTCAAGAGTTACTAATAAAGGCTTTTACTAGAACGAATTGTTCACGGTGGCGGCTTGATTTGGCGATTGTTTTGCTTCGTGTCTGTCCGATAACCTCATAAAATGTCAGAAATATCGAGTAATGAGTTCAAGTGAAGTGAACGAGGACTTGGAATTTCTATGTCTTCATAAATGAATACTTTTGCAGAAATTACGAGGTGCCGTTCTCACTGCACTCGAGGAGGAAGGCGTGAAAATGAACGATAAGCTCTTCAAAGTTTGTTTCAAGAAGCTGTTCGCGGTGAGTAAGCCCTTCGCCTGCGACGTGATAGGCCGCGGCTCCACTAGCAGGAATCTCGAGAAGATCGCCAGGGCGCACGTCAAGCAAGTCATTGATTTCGAAAAGAAGCTCAGCATGCGATGAAGTCTTTGGAAATTTGCCCTCGGATGGAAATTTCGAAAGGAAATTTACTAACAGTTTAAGAGGCTACGAAAAAAGGAACGACTTCAAAGACGTGTTGAATGGAGCTGTACAAGTTGTAAAAATTGCCATTTACTTGAAATTATCAATTGTCCAAATATAAACTTTCTTTAAATATGTTGTAATATTCTTATCTGTTATTCGCTGCTGGTAATGATGTACGAATATGATATCGGTGCTGCGCGAGAAAAGCTCCTCTCAAAATGCTCGGTTATAAAATACAAAATTTGGACCAGCGATAATAAACTAAATGCATTCTCTCTTGGATAGTTGAAGAGGAATCTCGGGTTGACAAACGATTACGAGGACAAATGTAGTTGAATGTGAACAAAATTTTCTTAGGCCTCCAGTTTGGATTGCATTTTGTGTGTTCCATAAAATTTTTCTCAGTCGATTTACCAAAATTTAAGGGCCAATGAGTACAACGTAAAAAAGCTTATTCTTTATTATGCTTATTCCTCACCCATGTGGGACTTCAAGTTGATGGACTTGATAAAAATTCATTTTAGACATGAAGTAAAATCAACCATTTTCTTGTGTTCGACATCGATTCCTACATGTACAGGTTGTACCGAATTTAGCAGTACAATACTTCGTCGCAAAATGACAAGCTATGATTCAAATTAACTCCCACCATAAGTTGACATACACAAGATGATGCATTGCCTAGAGATCCTACTGTGGATTTATTTCATGGCTAAAAAAATCTGAACTTCATTATCTTGACACGTAAGTTAAGCGAGTAATTAATTCAGAACAATTATCATGACAGTGTATTAAATTTAAAGGCCAAACAATACGTTACTGGTATGACATGTAGAGCTGTGAGATCTAGCTACAGAGATCAGTAATCACTTGGATATTAATTAAATGTTAAAGTCCATTAAATTCTATAAAATACTGATGCAAAAAAGAGTCTTAATTAACAAACTAAGTTATCACTATTGATCAATTCTAGGCCAGCGTGGCCCTGAGGAACACATCGTCTCTGGCGATATTCAAGTTGCGTCTTAAAACAAATTTGGCCTTCAATCATGTATGATTATTTATTGCTATGCAGGAAAGAGTATTTCAATGCCGGACATCCGGCAGAAGACAACACACCGAAAACAAGAAAAGTAGTCTTAGTTCCTAGTGCTTCATGCATTGCTGGAACACCTGATTCCTGTCAATTGAGGGTTGAACTAGATTTAGCAATGCTGGGAATTGCATGTCGAGTTATTAGAACTGTCAATAATCGGTCAATGACATAGGAGGATGACTAGGTATATAATTATCCCGTCCATAGCAGCTGTAACATAGTCGATCTTCTAGTTTTCATTCGCTTAAGGTATAATTAAAAAAAAAAGTTTTCTGCACAGTTCGGCAAAAAATTACTCTACCTCTCCTTTTCTTAGAACCACTAAATCATTATCATATAAAAACGTATAAAAGTACATATAGAAGGCACTCAAGGTTGAGCATGTGGATAGAAAGAGGAAGATTGTTATCTCTAATACTGAAGACGAGCTTAATGTTGCAATGTGCTTAAAAGTAACCTAGGGCAGTGGTTCCCAATTCTTTTGTATGCGAGTGTCACTTAGAAGTGCCTACTGTCGCCAGGCATATACCACTATCAACATACTAGCCGTTAATATGCGGTATTAGTTGCATTGATCTCATTTATTGCGCTCGTAATTAGTGCAACAATTAAGTGTGCTGTGTGAGTTCAACGGCGGGCTGATATGACAAGGTAGATGGCATCTTGTATCAGTGGCAAATAGTTGTCAGATCATCGTTTGTTAGGCAGTAAACATTATTGTCCAAAGTAATAGACTAACTAAAAATTTACAGCACGAGTGTTAGCGCACCACGTGTAAGCTCTTTCGTGCAACGAAAGGCACGGGTAGTGCAGGTTGGGAACCACTGAACTGAAGCGCACATTCACAAAAAAAACTTGGAAGCACAAAACTTTGGTTCGAATAATACTTTGTGAACAGGGAAAGAAATACTGAGTTTCACGACACTAAAAGGTTAATGCACGATAAACTATAAGGAAAAACCATCACATAAAAGTTCATAATGTAGGATTGGAAAAGTATCAATCGCAGTTGGAAACATTGCAGTTACAGCACATCGAAAATAGCTGCGAGGCAACGGGAATTCGGTCTTCTATCTAGGCTTAAGGAAAACAGATCTAGGACAACACAACTACAAATACTTAATACAATAAATTACATCTAAAATAGTTCATAATTATTGCTGGATGTAGTAACTACAGAGTTTCGACTAAGTATACGCATTTCAACATAAATGTTTAAACTGTTCTGAAATCATAAGTATCAAATCTTAGTGCTTCATAAAAAGTTACGTAGATCAAATAATACGTTGTCTTCAAGTATTCTGCATCACAGACTGTTGAGTTTATATTAATTAAAAGCTATTATAAAACAAGGTCAACTGGAGCAACACACCATGGGGGAATATGACAAGGTCTTGTACGTTAAATAGAGTATGAAAGCACACTAATAATTAGTTCAACACTCATGCTTTCTGAGATTCAATTTTGGTTAACGACAACGATTACGTTACTATCGTTACAAGAACCTGGCTGAGAATATATAGTAGATTTCACGAGAGACTAGAAAGATGAAAAAACATCAGCACACATGCGGAATATCTCTAAAAATTATTCCAAACTCATAGAGTGTAAATAGCTATAGTTATGCATAATCGGGTACTATTCAATACACTAGTATGTAGTAAAATTAAGTTTGTGGTTGTTCGTAAGACTTCCTAAGTTTGCCTTATCAATATATTGAACTTCATTGTAAAAGGATATCAGGAACGGTGTACTGGCAACAGAGAAACCACACACATAAATTCGGTCACAATGATAAGTACGTACAGTAAGAATTAATAAGAGAGCATAGCTATCACAAGAAAAGAAATCTAGTACAGTATCTTATGAAACGTACACAGAAATCGTAAAATAATAAAAAAAAAAACAGAAAACATCCCTTGTATTGAGCGCACTCTAGTGCAGACAGTAACGGGGGAAAAATGAGTATTTGCCTAGTTTGTTGGAAGTCAACAATCAAGTTCTGAGTAAACAAAGCTCCTAACACACACACGGGATTCGAGCTGCGCATAGAACAGCAAGAACACGTTATAGCTGAAGTAGATAAGTTTGTTTGGCACCAACAATGACGGCAGAAATTAGCTTTGCTGTTTGATACAGAGAAAACACAATATGAAATTCATGCAACATAAAATTAAATTCATGCAACACAAACTGAAATTCACGACCAAATAATACAATATGTAATAAAGCTAACGATATGGCGACTCAAATTAGAATAAAATCAATGGAATTTACGACCAGAATGAACGACTTGATTATGAATAGCCCGGTGTGAAAACAGGAAAAATAAAGAAGAACAGCCCAAAACTAGACAATCAAAGTGACGAGGAAATAGAAGATAAATCACACACATTAGGCCAATAATGTGTCAAGTGAGCGGCCGGCGACGAGCAGCAAAGTAGCGCAGCACGGACGGGTCGTCGAGCAGCCGTCTTGACAGGACGCGCTTGGAGGCGTGTGTGCTGTACACCGACCCTGCGCACATGCTCCACTGGCTCTCCTGCGTCCCCGCACTGCCCGGATTGTTGTAAATTATTAGTGTTATGCTAATTCAGTTAATCATAATACGATCACAAGTGTACGTCTTTTTTGTCGCGGTAATCACATATTAGACGTTTCCTTGATGAGAAAGCGGCCGGATATAAATCTGGGGTGTTGCCTACAGTAGTTTTTTTGGGGGGGGGGGGGAGGGAAACTATTCACATATCACCATTCAACACTGAAGTTTTGAGATAAAATTTATCCAGATGCCTACGAAATCAGTTTCTATTATACAAATTATGGCAACCTCAAACGGTCAGAAGCTATCATTTCCTCAATAATTTTTTTTCTCCATAATAAATTGTAAAACCTCTGGTTGCTCCTCACCTGAGTGCAGTTTTCTTAAGCCTGTCATCTGACAGCGAAGGCGATTCATTACTGGCAGAGTTGTCTTTGACAGGCCGGTAGTCGCAGGCTGGCGGGTGGTAGACGTGCACCAGCGCAGGCTCGCTGCTCCGGAACACGCGCAGGTTCTTGCTTGCCACGAACTGCGCGCATGGAAATGAGGTGAAGGTAGCAGTTCTTGTAAAGAAAGAATGGGTTCCAGACATGGTACTAGTAAGGAGTCTTAACCCTTCGCGTACTAACGGGACCTCTCTACCCTGGGCTTTTATGCATTGATGCCGGTTAAAGTAACCGTACACCAAAGTTTAAAACACAGTAAGCCCTGATCTGATACATGAGTAATACTAGAACTGGTGTTGGTAGTAATGGTAGCAGTTTTAAGGATTGCTCAACATTATGTATCTTAAAACCTCTGACTAGAGGCATACAATTTACACCGCGCATTAATGATTCGTCGCGAATTATTGTGGAAAGATTAAGATGATGTTTCCTTAGCTCAACCTCGTGAAGTAGTTGATGGTTTACAAATAAGGTCCCGGTTTGGAAAAATGAGCTAATGACGCGTTTCTTATAATCATCAGTCCCATTTGCCACAAACGCCACACATAACACATACCGTAATCATAACCATTTCAATTCGCTTCAAGTTCTTTTGGTGTTCTTTGTCGAAGGCCTCAAAGAACTTGGCATTTTACCTTTTCGTAGAGGTCGACATCTTCCCCGCCCCAGCCTCGTATGCTGGTGTTGAAGCCGCCCACCGCCATCAGGTCGCTCTGGTAGACGCTCATGATGCCAAAACCGAAGCTACGGAAATATCCGCTCTCTTCAGTGACCTGTAGTGTTAAATAGTGGCTTATAATTACCTCTTTTACCACAACACGAATAAAATTTTAAATTTTAGAGAAAAGTAGCTATTTGGAAGTAATTTCTTGGACTTTCTAGAGGAGTAGCATAATGTAAAAAATAAGGTATAAACTTGAAATGAATAAAATTGAATGATGATTTTGTAATTACTCACAAATGGCAGAGGCACATTTTTTGCACAACCGAAACGAGCAAATGTATATCAAAGTCTTCTTGAAAGAAAGGATGAAGCAACGTGAACTTGTTGGTAACAATAAATGTACGGGCCATTTTAGCTCCAAAATAACGCAAGACTCACGACGGTGTGGCCGCGTTCGTCGTGGGGCGGCGCCCCCGCAACACTCGGGTCGAATTCGCTGAACACAATCGGGAAATACACCTGCCAGCAGAAGGAATAATGTGTCAACTAGTGTAAATGGGGAGAAATATTTGCACGAACCTATTACAATTAGAGAATACAGTTTGGAAGTTCAACCCACAAGCAACGCTGTGCATTCCATTTGTCGTCAAGACACAAACATGAGACTGGGGCGTTAAAGTTAGTTCGCGATTGCGTAAAGTAAATAGGAGGAGAACTATTAAGACAAACACACTCTCATCAGGAAATAAATTTTGATAGCAAACTACAAGCAACACTGCGCATTTCTTTTGCCATCAGTACACAAACAGAACATAAAGCAAGACCAGTCACCTGCGCGTTAAGCTTGGTGTGCAGTCGCAGTCTGGGCAGGAGGTCGCTAGTGAAGGACATGTCGACGTCAACACAGAAGAGCAGAGCGTCCTGCGCCGGCCACTGCTGCGCCCCCAGCTGCAGGGCCTGTGCCCTCTGGAACTCCCCTTCACCCTGACACAATATTTCAATGTATTATTCATATTATTGCTAATATCAAAAGCCTCTTTATAATTGAATTTTGGGAGAGGCAAAAATGAATAAAATAAATAAATAAATTGGGAGAGTGACAAAAACAATTCATGAAAAACATGGTGCATAATTGACGATAAATACTACAGCAAATAAATATAATAGTAAATAAAAATGTACTAAACTTAGAATCTAAACTTAATATCCTCAAATAAGAATCAATAACACCAATACCTGAAAAAACTATACATCCGTATGTTATTATTTATTATATATAAAATAAATAATATCAACTGAAATCATATAATGATGTCAGTTGATAGTGAGGATATATAACATTAATAATACACACATGGACGATGCTGATGAGGGCCGCGGGGTATTTGAGGGTGAGACGCCTGACCCTCGACTGCACGTCGCTCTCCGCGTCAGTGGCGGCCTGGCCGTGGTCGAGGGAGGGTGTGTCACTGCGCCGCTGCTCTTCTCGGTACAGGATGATGGTCAACGTGGCGCGCTCATGCTGCATGAGCACGACGCGCTCGTAGTTTGCTGCTCAACAAATATCTTAAGTGATAACGAGTTCACAAAATAAAAAATCTAACTCAGTACTCATTGCAATGAGTGACAGAGAGCGCATTTTCTCGTCGACGAAAACGTGAAGTCACGGACGGACATGGTGAGCACAATAGTGCATTTTTTCCATAAATGAGAAAATGCGCTAAAAATGGTGTTGAGACCTACCCAAGTTGCGTTTTAAAGTCTTCATCATACTAACAAACTAGAAAATTCCTTGCTACATACAATTACTAGATATTTTATAGATGTTGAACCAAATGAATGCTTGATCAACCAGAGGGAGACGTATGCCAGGTAGAGACTTACCCAGGAAGCGAGTTAATGTTTCTATTCGACCAGCCAGCGGCAATAAGAAATGCACCACAGCCGCAGGCTGAGGAATCTGCTCGTAATTAAATAAATAAATAAGCCACCTGTAACATGCATTAAATTCAAATTGAATTCTTATACTTTGAAAATAAGGAAGCAATCAAACGAAAATATATAATGGGTGTATAATAGGGGATTTAACGAACTTAGTTTAAAAAGTGATTTAAAACCAGAAATGATTCGCGTTTTTTGCCCGCTAGTGAAATGATTATCAGCGAGAAGGAACGTCCCAGGAATAATCAATTAAGGAATTTCACAAAATTTTTATCTTTAAAACACCTAATTCCACTTCAAGATTATTTAAATTAGAAAGAATTGGTAATGAAAAGAACCTTCCACCACGTAATGAACCTAATTTTCGCCCCCTTCATTGAAAAGGACACAATTCCCATAACAAAATACCTGCCTAAATTACGCCTATATACTATACAAAATATTGAAGAACATCTTACGTGGTCAACAGCAACGTCTTTCGTAGGCACGGGCAACTCCCGCACATAAAGCGGCCCGAAAGGAACCTGCAAACATAAAAAAAATATTAATAAATCCATCCCCAATAATTGCTAGCAATCATCGAGCCCGTAATCAAATTGTTCACTGCTTTGATATAAAATTGATGTGTTGTTTCTAGATGGAATTAATATCTGCAGTTGGTTATGCATATACTAGTAGCTAAGATACTGAAGCAGAAATATACATAGGTACACATAAAAGCCTTTAAAAAATATGTATACAAAACTGAAAGTTTATCAGTGCCAGGAATGACACAGCACCTGGAAGTATCCATGGCGCCTGACAGGAATGACACAGCACCTGGAAGTATCCATGGCGCCTGACAGGAATGACACAGCACCTGGAAGTATCCATGGCGCCTGACAGGAATGACACAGCACCTGGAAGTATCCATGGCGCCTGACAGGAATGACACGGCACCTGGAAGTATCCATGGCACCTGACAGGAATGACACAGCACCTGGAAGTATCCATGGCACCTGACAGGAATGACACAGCACCTGGAAGTATCCATGGCACCTGACAGGAATGACACAGCACCTGGAAGTATCCATGGCACCTGACAGGAATGACACAGCACCTGGAAGTATCCATGCAGCCTGACAGGATTGACACAGCACCTGGAAGTATCCATGCCGCCTGACAGGAATGGTCATCTTGTTGCCCCTGAAGCGCTTGTAGAGCAGCAGGAGGTCGAGCACGAGCTGCATGCCGGTGCCGGGGGCGTGCCGCACGTAGCTGTACAGCAGGTTACGGTACTCCAGCTCCCGCCCCCGCTTGCTACTCGCCCTGTTACAAGCCAACAAATTACTTACAAATCAGTTAATAACTCAACATCAAGATCAATAACGAAAAAACGTACCATACACAATAATAATGTAAAGAATCCACAACTTTTCTACTCTATTATTCACATATGCACTCTCAGATTGACGGTAGTAAGATAGTTTGTGGTGAAAAGAGTTGATGGTAAAAAATATATAAGATGGATCGATGACATACTTGCATAATGGGCCTATTGACCTCAGGTTGGTGGCATGCACACCACTCACAGGTTGATGGTATGCACGCCACTCACAGGTTGATGGTAAGCACACCACTCACAGGTTGATGGTATGCACACCACTCACAGGTTGATGGTATGCACACCACTCACAGGTTGATGGTATGCATGGTGTAGGCGATGACGTCGGCCAGGGACTCGTTGAAGTAAGAAGGCAGGCGCTGCTTGGGGTTGGCTGTGTCCAGGGAGAAGAGCAGCTTGCTCACGAGCTGGTATGCCTGCACCGTCGTCTCGTGACGACCTGCACCAGCCTGCAGGCTCGCCTCACGACCTGCTCGTTACAACGTGAAACTTTATTGTGGTAAACTAATGAAACGTTATCGCCGTCACACAATGAAATGTTATTTTGGTCACCCAATGAAACGTTATCGTGGTCACCCAATAAAATGTTATCTTGGTCACCCAATGGAACGTTATCGTGGTTACCCAATGAAACGTTACGGTATTGTCGTTACCTAATGAAACGTTATCATCGGCACCTAATGAAACGTTATCATCGGCACCCAATGAATCGTTATCATGGTCACCCAATGAAACGTTATCGTGGTCACCAGTGAAACATTATCGTGGTCACCCAATGAAACTTTACCGTGGTCACCCAGTGAAACGTTATCGTGGTCACCCAAAGAAACGTTATCATGGTCACTCAATGAAACGTTATTGTAGTCACCCATCAAAATGTTATCATGGTCACCCAATGAAACTTTATCGTGGTAACCTAATGAAACGTTATTGTCATCACCTAATGAAATGTTATCATCGTCACCCAATGAAACGTTATCATGGTCACCCAATGAAACGTTATCGTGGTCACCCAATGAAACGTTACAGTATCGTCGTTACCTAATGAAACGTTATCATCGGCACCCAATGAATCGTTATCGTGNCTAGATGTGTATAAGAGACACGTCGTTACCTAATGAAACGTTATCATCGGCACCCAATGAATCGTTATCGTGGTCACCCAATGAAACGTTATCGTGGTCACCCAATGAAACGTTATCGCGGTCACCCAATGAAACGTTATCGCGGTCACCCAATGAAACGTTATCGCGGTTACCCAATGAAACGTTAAAAGCGAGAGTCACCACTTTCTTTTATAACATTGGAAGACATTATATAATTAGTTGCTAGTTCCCAGTGTCGCGGTATCGTCTATTGTCCCGTTATCAACTAGCGTAAGGTTATCAACACTCGTCGTGAGCAGCAACACACCCAAGTGTGAGAGGAACACCCCGTGACGCGCGTCATCCAAGTTAGGGAGGCGCAACGGGTGGCTGGCTGCTGCAGTGTTGCGGTGCAGCGCTCCCAGCTCCCGCACCAGCTGCAGCAGCTTCGTCTCCAGCGACACCACCTGCAGCGTCTGCGGTATTCCGGCACGTTTTTATCATGACATTCGAGATTAAAATTTTTGAGCATCTGCGATGTTACATACAATTTTTAAAAGTATTTTCTGAATAATGAGTGGTAATTTTTTGGATATTATTTTAGTGAAAAAATCTTTACATTCAATATGATAGCGCTAAAACAAAACATTAAAATTTGCATTGACTTTTTGTTGAAGGTTTCACTGGAAATTAACATAAAGGAAGTCGTAAATTGAGTCGGCTTCTTTCGACTTCCGTGCCTTTGAACCGCAAACGTTATCAGTGAGGTTAAAAGTAGCTTAGATACCTTGTCCCAGATATTGAACTAAATCTTAATGAAGTACAAAAAAGTTCGACAAACTTTGATCATTATGCCTCGCGTCCATCTCAAACAACATAGTTACAGTCGCTATTCAAATTTTATTGAACCTAGACAAAAAGTGGCGAAAGACTAGCGTTACCATGAAAAACGTATTAGAATCATCAACTATCAAAAATGCAAATTATGGAGTAAATATGTGTATTTATGAATTAAATATTAAAAATAGCAATACTTATGAATACGTGATAAAATAGACGTTAAATTAGATAACTCAAGTGTAACAACGTAACATCAGATAATTGGACGAACATGAGACTTGTGGTACCTGGAAGTAATGATGCAGACGACATAACATAAGATAATTAGATGAACATGAAACTTGCGGTACCTGGAAGTAATGATGCAGACATAACATCAGATAATTAGATGAACATGAGATAGCGGTACCTGGAAGTAATGATGCAGACGGTACATGAAGGTGTGGTTCTTAACAGGGTGCAAGGTAATGGCGCGGTGCAGCTCAGGCTGCTTGAGCTTGCCACCGAACGAGTCCTGGCTCCGGTCGTGGTACAAGATTCGCTGCATCTGCAAACGCGCGTCATTTTTTTATCAAAACCGAATTTACGGTATCGACTGGCATGTGTCAGAGCGATTTTCATCAGAATTCAATAATTGATATCCTAAAATGCATTTCCATATACCGGCGAAAATTCCTCGTTCAAAAATATCCGTCAAGACCGTAATAGCGGTTTTGCTCAAAAGAAAAAATCTGGCTATGGGAAGTCGATGGATTTGGTAGCTCGGAATAGAGTGGAGATATTGAGAATGCAATGAAAAATGCAATGTATAATCAGAGTAATTGCGTTAGATAAGTTTCACGGAAATATGTAAGCAAATTTAAATTTTATTTCTTGCACATTGCGTTGACAAAAAGTACAACTCATCATTGAAATATTTCTACCAATAATTATAAAATTTGGAGGCATTTGATGGACACTAAACAAAAGATGTTGAAGATTAATACAGATTAGAGTAAGCAGTCGTACAGTACATTCAAGCTGGGATACAATATCTCAGTTTGATTATTTAACAATAACATCCATGGTTATTAATAACTTCACAATTGTAGCTGAAGCCCTTTTAAAATACGTAGGCATTTGAAGTCACTGCTGATCATGCGATTACCAAAGCAGTAAGAGCGAGATATAAACGAGAAATCAATGTAAGGAAAAATTAAACTGTGCATAACAATTGCATTTATCATTTCCGTTCAAGGACTTCTTTCTCTTTTGATTGTTGAGCTTGGTCTAAAGCCTTATCATGGGCTATTTTTGGATTATGAATTCTGAAAAAAGGTTCCCTACTATTGGACCATTCTGAATATATAAATACAAATTTGACGTTATATCACTTAATTTTATTATACCATTTGTAGTCAAGCAGCTTTTGACAGAAGCCAACATGTTCTTGCTACCAAAATAAGCATACATTTACGTTTAATTCACAATAAGAAAAGCAACATACGAACTCACCTCATAAGACCACGTGCACGAGACGCCAGCGTATCTCTGCACACAGCGCCCAAGTTCGACGTCCTCGTGGGTGGTGTGGACGTTCCGAAGACAGTCCCCGACATGGGGGGCCACTACCGCCAGGGTTGCCTGGCTAAGAATAACTCCGGGACCTCCCATGCAAAAGTTTTCATAATCCAGTAGCGACAAACGTCCGAATTCTTCACTGTTCCCTCTGCCAGCCTGACCGATGAATTGATGTTTCGAGCTGTTCACAGAACGTAGAAAATTTTCCAGCAAATCGGGACGGATAAATACATCGTCGTCCGCTCGCATGAAGAACTCAAAATGGTTTAAGAAATGATCGTGCATATACTTGATCATCATGAAAGACTTCTTTTGAGGTGGGTAGGTATCATCGACGCCTTTGAGCCTAACCACGGGAATATTGCTGCTAGTCACCGAAGACTCTGAAGTGAAGAAAGCAATCTTGCCAGGTATTTGCTTGGCGTAGGTTTCATAAGCTGCTACAGCTCGTGTGTCCAGATATTGTTGAGCCGTCATCACACCAATAAAAACAAGATTTTTATCGCTGTTGTGAGGGAACATTCCTCGGTCAGCACCAACTATATCGAAAGGATCTTCAACAATACGGACATTGTTTTCTGTACGGATACAAAAACTGAAGGAGCCGAAGATGCTTTTTTTTATCAAAAAACTTATGAAGAATCCAGCGAATATGCCGATGAAGAACGTCCGTGTCTGTGTCCACGAGGGCATTTTAGAGTTCTTCTTTGAATCAGTTGAAGTAAATAAAACTATCACTGAAGGAGTAGAATATTTATCCTCCAGAATTTTCGGGCATTGTACGAGTACATCATCGGGAGAAAATCTGTAAGGGTTGACACTTACCATTCTCTGACAATCTAAAATTAAACATATCTCACTTGCAAATTGAAACTAAAGAGCCTTTAATTTCAGAATAAAAACTACAATAAATAAAAAAGAATATCAATCGGTACCTAGAAACATGTGAGGGAAAAATAAAGATATTTTTAAATTTTCAACAGCACTGATAATCGAAATACAATAAGAACAAAGAAGGTTTCTCTTGCATGCTCACAAAGTTGAAGAAATCAAGTTTGCTCGCAAATAGAACATTGTGCTGCTCAGATTGATTGTCTCTTATGATGGCCAGGCTGCCACTTAAAAATTAAACACAGAAACAGATTATTATTTATTGATAATGAATTATTGAGCTATAAATATATACAAGACAATAAACCAATTAGAAATTTTTAGGTTTGTTTTCACCAACTAAACATTGTGGACGTTGACACACATTTGCAAATCAAGAGCCAAATATTAACACATTGATGTGTTACTGAGCCAAAATCAAGTAAATCAATCAAAGCTTAAAATTCAAGTTACTTTAATCACAAGTTCAAATGATGTTAAGTTAGCTATGTTAGGGATTTAAAATATTGCCCCGTATGACTTTAACACTGTTGAAAGCTTTCGACTGTGTCGACCATTCACTTCTCCTATCCACGATTGCTGTATCTATACTAGTACGCGACAACCCGGTCCGTTGGCTTCCTATCTCAGAAGTTAGTTTAGTTTAGTGGCCACATGTTTACTAGCGCTTTAGCTATTTAGCTATCTTGCACCGAAAGTCATGTTGAACATCACCAAAGAGGTGGAAGGTCTACATTATCAAAAATTACTCGAATCAAAAATTGGTCATCACCCACAAGGGGTGGAAGGTCTCAGATGTCCAGCCCGTTGAAACTGGCTCGAGGGAAGCAGCGTTAGCATCTCGAAGAGACGAACGTGACGTCGGCCGCCCGCACGAGAGAGACAGAGAAGGGAAATGTAAGGAATCCTACCTACATAACAACTTAACCCCACAACTGCAATCTGCAGTCAGACACCGCGAGCTCAGCGGTGGAGCGCTCAGGAACAATCCCCCTAGGAGCGCGAAATCCCATAGGACTTCTGACGAGCACAGACACGCGTGAGTAGTCCCCCCTGAGGGGGTTCTACCTCAGAAGCAGGCTGGCGTCCTGTCTCTACTTTCGATCTCAATCCCATCTCAGCAGCATACAAACCGGAGTTCCTCAAAGGTCCGTGATCTTTCCCCGCCCTCTTCAACCACTTAATCTCGGACTCCCTAGTTCGTCCTCCAACAGAGCCTCCTACGCCAATGATCTCACCATATTCAACGTTTCCCATTGGCTAGAGGATCTGGACAGCAACGAAAGCAGATCGGTGCTGCTGTCCGGTGTCTCTGCCTGGCCCCAGCCAAAAGACTGACAATCGCCCAAGATGTGTCCATTGTTTCACTCTTCATAACTGATACGCATCATTCCACAGTTCACACTGATTGTAGCATCCCACTGGACATGACACCAAAAACCCTGGAGCCACATGGGATACGCATTTCATCTTGTCTCCCCACGTCAGGAAAATCGTCTCCAAAGCAGCCAGCACGCTACACATTCTGGAGGCCCAGTCGGCATCAGCTTGGGTTCCTCATAGAAAGTCATCATCGTCATCTATAAATCCATCACCCGACTATGCTGCTTCAATTTGTTATCCCCTTGCTTCTCGTTTTGCCGTTGTCAGCCTACAGGTCATGCAGAACTCTGCCTCAAGCCTCGCCACCGGCTGCCTCAAGATGACTGCAATTGACTGCCAGCACACCGAAACAGGGGTCCTTCCCATAGCCGCTCCCTGGAACAATCTTGCTCACAGTTTCGGGGGAACGCGCTTCATACACACAATCCTTTTTTCCCGCGTATCTCTGCTTCTCTCAGGGTAAGACTCATGAAGGCCACCTAGCAGTCCCGCTTCGGTCATCTCGTGGCACACGAATTGTGGACGGCTGTCTAACAGCGGGCTCTTCTTATGAGGAGGCCAGGTGCACCCTTCTTCCACACTGCATAGACTCCCAAGAACAGGGTTCTGGCCGCCCCACCTCCACCCATTGCCCATGGAGAAGCCTTACTCCTTCTCCCCTACCGCTTTGCACTGGCTCACCCAGTCAATCACCAATGTGGGCAACGATGTCAATTAGTGTGGGTTACTGCATATCGCGGGTGATCCGACCACTCAAAGATTTAGAAGTCGAATTTTCTTGAATAATCTATGCAGATGCATGGCGAACTATCGACTGTGGGTTTATCGTTGCAGATCGAAGTATCTGAGTGTGGGTAACTTTACAGAGCAAATTGAAAAATTCAAGCGAAAACATGTCGGTTGGCTATTCAATCTAATAGAATAATTGATTGGAAATTGATATGCACTTTACTTTATGATTACCCAGTTAAAATTTTATTCAAAATTGCGTTCAATCTAGTTCAACAGATAGAATGCGCTATGTCGGGTAGATTTCTGATGTCAGTTACGATTATTATACCACGTAATTATTTTAATACTTTGAAATACGTAAGTGTTTTACTAGCTTTCCAAGTTTGAACGCTTCCGAAAAGAGGAACGTTTAAGCCTTAATGTTACCTTGACCTTGATAATGTTCAGGAGATATAGATTAGTTTGCCTTAAATTTTTTTTCTAACGTGAGTGTAAAGAAAACGTTTTTTACATGCATGATATAAATCTCCTGCTATCGACTAACAGTCGTATAATTAAACTGCTTCAAAGCTTAACAATATTTTTATTTAAAAAGATCCCATCATAAACTTCTTCAAAGTTCATATTCAAAACATTTTCTTACAGCTGCTCTAGCGTGTTCTATTAATCATGACAAATTTGCATCAGTTTTTCAACGAGGCTGATTTGAGAGAATAAATAATTGAGAAATAAATTTCGATGTAAATTAATCAGCTCTAATACAAAATTTATATAAACTAGAGAACTTACTTGGAAATAAATTTAAGAAATATAGAAGTAACGGCATTTCGATTGCCCGAAAACAATAAAAAGTGGCAAGAGAAATGGTGCTTGTCTCCTTTACAATACGAGTAATATTATTTTATCGATTGAATAGAAACTGCGTTCATTCCTCTAAAATATATATAAATGAATAATCTTTAAACAGTTCCACCACAAATGTGGCTATTCCTCTATTTACCTGACGATTTCGATCTTCGCCGAATCTGCATAGAAAATTCCTCAATAATCGTCGTTGCGCCCCGCGACATTGCCCTCTCCGTTGCCCACTCCAAATGGAGGTTTGCCCATGTCGATCGAGCAAGAATCTGCATTAATTTCTTCATCGATCCGCCCAAGACCTGATTGACTGGGCAGCTGTGGTCTGGCTGTTGCAGCCACCTGGCGTCCAACATATTCATGGTGAGGCGCTCCCCAAGTGCAGCTTTTTTTGAGTGCAGCCTTCAAGACCTCTATCCTATTATTCGCCAAACTCCTCCTCTAGCGGCTGCCCTTCAGCACCCACCTCTTGGCCCGCTCCCTCTCTGTGCCTGAGTTTCTCCATGCAACTAACAACGACAGCTAGAATAATTTAGTCTCTTGTAATTTAAGGATTATGCAAACATTGTTTAACAAGAAAGAAACCTTGTTTCACTGAAAAAAATTCTGGACTTTTTTGAACAACAAGAGAGACAATACAAAACAAAAGTAGCCACAGACATGCCATCCTTGCAGTAGGTAATGGGTAATAATTTCAAATTTAACAAGAAAGTGTGACTTAGGATTTTTGGAGCTGCAATATTCTAATCTAAATTTTAATCATTACCGCAATCCAAACTTTAAAATTGGGAAGAAGTCAGCCATTCACCACACAACCATCAATGCTTGTGGAAACTCATTTTTTTGTAGCTCTCTTGCCCAATTTTTTGGTAAAAAGAAGCAAGATGGTTAACGGCAGCACTTAATTATTAAAATTAACCCTTGAAACCATTGTACTTACCCACAATTTAAATAAAAAACTGTCAAATTTTTCAGATTTTCATGTCCTGTGCCACCAGCCTTTAATAGAAATAATTCATTTTATAAATAGGACTAAACTGTATATCTCTAACAACATTAAAATGGTCCTGTAGTTATTATATGCTTATCAAACCATGTAAATCATAGTTCTAACCAGTTTATTGAAGTTTGCATTGACAAGCAGCAAGTTAAGGCTGATTTGAATACAGTACTGCAGCATTTCATGCAACACTGATGAAGTAAATCATAAATGGGACTTTTACCAATCATAACTTTGAATAAGTATATTTTCATCACCAGCACTGGAATGGCAGAACACTTGCAACTTGCTAGGTGGCTGAACATGGCAAATTAGCAATATGACCAAATTGGAATTCAGCAAGATGTTTTGTGATGCATTTGTAAAACTGTCATAACCACTGAGGCCACACTCAGGATGATGTATTTTTTGGGGGAGAATTTTCCTGCACATAATGAGTTTTTTGAAGCCATAGGTGGTGCAGTTTGCACAAAATAATCTAAATATTTTCTCTTTGCGCAATACCCACCAATGATTATGCACTGCGCAAGAGCAGTTTGTTGAGGAGCAGACAAAATACTCAGTATGTCTTTATTTATCCTTCAATAATATATGATTTTTCTTGATATGGAAATTTGGTGAAAGTAAGAAATGTAGATCTTTATTCAAGAAGAAATTTTCTACAATTTTCTATGGCAAAACCATCTGTTTACATTCCGTATCTTTAATAGTGGAAGTTTATAACTAGAATCCTTATCGGAAAAGTGGAAGAGTCAAAGTAACCCAGAGATGTCATATATTTTATTATAACACTTCTCATTAACTCCACTTCTTGTTTGTCAGCTACAAATCTTATACATAAGTCATATTTAACACACATTTAACTGTCTAATTTACTGTACCTGAAATTGTAACACTTGTGTAAAGTTGGAGACAATGCTTGAATCAATTGACAGAATAAATAATCAAAAAAAGTTTAAAAAAGCTTCTAAATTAAAAAATAAATAAATAAAAAATTTAAAAATATTTAAAAATAAAATAAGATTTCCATTGTAGTTGTATAAGATCAGATATACTGGCCACTTTAAAAGTTTTGCCTTTAATAAGTATTTCTAAATGCATTTTTTTATTGTTGGTTTGACTTGCATAGTAGTTGACATAAACTTGAATGACCAACGAGATATAATTTTTAATAGGGAGATTTCATGTTTATAAAACTATAAGTAATGATCTTTATTTGATTATAGCCATGTTGAAATGTTTTTCTTTTTTTTTTGTGGAGCCCACTTCTAGATCATTAATGTTTTGATCTACATCCTTGCATTGTTAGGGATGCTTGCCATTTTCATCAGATCTGAAAGTATAAGTTTAATAGATACAACTTTGTATGAATAATGCCATTCAATATCATTAGCCACATTAAATTGAGCATGTAACATGGGAATGGCAATGATTAATTTATCTGAAGCAACCTTTACAAAATTAGCATCAAACAAGCAAACGGATGTCATGTCAACCGAAACTCGAATACCACAGCAGAGAGTATTTTATGCAGCTAATGAATTTCGCAAACTTTGCTAGAAGAGAGATTGCTGAATTTTAGAAAAAAGGTGGTATAATTCAATGAAGGGTGGTTGCAGAACTGCAATCTCAATACTCTATTGTGATTTATGCTATGATAACCAGCATAAAAAAATTCATATTATAGTTCTAATTTTTTCACATTCAAGACATAGGTACATGACTAAACATAATGCACCCAGATTTGGAAACCATAATTGCTCAAATGAAGTATAAATAAAGAACAGACCATTGACTTATCATTCAGAACATATTAACAATTTACAACCAATAACACCTTCACTATTGATTAATGGTCGTCAAGTCTAAGAATTTCCAGAGCCAATCAACACTGAAGATGTTTGCAACCCATCCCTGAATGAAAACACCATTCCTACCAAATGTTTAACTTGCAATCAAGTTTTAACAAAGTTTAGGAAACTCTGGTATTTGGACTATCTGACTTCACTGAAAGATCTCAGTCCAGCAATGTAACTTCTAGTAATACTGTTGAGGTAGGATATATTGTACAAATTCATAGCAATCATCCTTGTGTACTTGGGAAATTGGAAAGAGTAATTCCTTTGATTGTTGGCAGAGGTGGGCAGTAGCGCGCTACATGTAGCGGCCGCTACATTTTCAGTAGCGGTAGCGGCTCTACATTTAAGGCAATGTAGCGGTAGCGATAGTGCCCGCTACATATTTAAGTAGTGATACGAGGTTTTGCCGCTACAACGCTACCGCTACATTTATAGATAAAGCCTTTAGATTTTACTCAAGGGGACCGGCTACCCTCCAACAAAACTTTTTTGTTTACAGACGGATCATTTTGAAACTTGGTACACATATGTAAAACAGAAATCTAAGACCTTTTTGTTCATGTAAATTATAAAAAATGGAAGAAAACATGGAATTAATAGAAAACGGCAAATAAGGGGTACTCTAAAAAAATTTAGAACTTCTGCAAATCACATGCTACAATGTCCAGACACATATCATTTGATTTGTAACAACAATATCTAGCAACTGTAGAGCCCCGATTTTGATTTTCCTCTTGTTTTTTTTTTTTATTTGCGTTCCTCTCATTTTTTTCACATTTTAAATAATGACATATAAATACCATTTATTTGTAAATAATGATATAAAATGATCATTTTATAAAAGTTCAAGACTGCATTACACAAAAAAGTATTGCATGTACATCTATGGTAATAGCTTTGTTGAATGCGTCTCGTTTGTTGCTTTCAAACGAGTGCAAACACTTTGTAGTTAACTAGAGCAATGATCTATATATATACAGATTTAATTCAAATAAATCTTTGTACATATTGTTAAAAAATGTTCATATATATATTTTTTAAATTGTCTTGCGCAAAAATTATAGCACGCACAGACATGCGGTAAACTGCATTAGACGCGCCTTTACAGCAGCTACAAAATGAGTCAAGAAAACGGTAAAGCCAAAATTTCCGATTTTTAGGGTAGCCGGTCCCCTTAATAGTATTAAATATTATTTAAAAACCAGCATGATGCATACATAATATAAATTACAGAATAAAACTGTATGAAAGATTTCGGTGTAATGTTGTCAACCTCAGCCTGTTACTAGTGTCAACATTTTAGTTGTTACCTGTTTAGTTGTTACCAGTTACCACTTAGTACCGGTTTTATTCATCTTTCAGTTTGCTTACAGTTATTTTTACACAGTTAATTTTATGTTTCACCTTCCCTACATGGATGTCTACTTTAATCTACCAATCTCAAAAATAATCCATATATATATAAAAAAAAAGACTGATTTTTATATGTATATGTGGATAATTTTTTAGATTGGTAGATTAAAGTTCACATCCATGTAGGGAAGGTAAAACATAAAAATAACTTACTTTTATTTACTGTATCTAACCCATACTAGTAGTTCGGTTAGGTTAATTGCAATAAAGTTGCATTGATATGTTTTAAAAATGTTTTATTATCATTAAATGCTAATGAGTGAATCCCAATAGCAGAACAATAAATATTAAGAGATTTCTAATAATTTTGGCCATTGTAGCGGCTAATGTAGCGCGCTACATTTTACTGTAGCGGTAGCGTCCGTTACAATCTAGTGGATGTAGCGGTAGCGGTAGAGCCCACTACATTTAGAGCATGTAGCGGTAGCGGCGCTACATTTCAAAGTAGCGCTGCCCAGCTCTGATTGTTGGTACGTAACTGTAATTATAACCTTGTTCATTCTATAGAATTAGTTACAGCTGTGGAAGAGAGATATTTTGTAGAGATCAAGAGATCAATTTATTCTTGAATATTTTGTATTACACAGTCTAATTATGCTCTGTAATTGTGCCATATTGGCTTTATTTGTATGATCCATTTATGCAAATTGTTACGTATTGTGTATTTTGCCAGCTGGAAGCTAGGAGGATGTCAGGAATGTAGTCCCGACATTTGCATACAGGTTTGTACTGTTGATGTACAGGTTTCTACCCTACTTGCTGCTACCAGTCATTAGTTAGAAGGCACTGATAGCACATCTCAAGTCATGTCACTTTCTTTAGTTCTGTAATTCAAGTTGGCCCAAATTGCGATCTATGAAATATGAATGAATATTCATAACTGTGCTGTGTCTTAGAACCTGGGTTGATGCATTAGCAATCTAGTCACCTCATATCCAACCACAACACAATGCAGACATATGCGGTATTACTGTAGATTAAGTGCATCCAAAAAAAAGAGGTGTTTTTTTTTGGTTTAATTATATGTTTTTTGGGGTGTAGATAAAAAATCTGAAATCCGTTTTTGGCGGTCAGCATCGGAAAACCAAATTTTATGTATGCCGATTTTTATATATATTCTAAGATAAAATGCAAGTTGAATCTTGGCCCCAATATCCGTGGATTTATAGCGTTTTTAACTAGCCTCAGTGACCCAAATACTTTTGCAACCACAACATTGCAGGCAACCACGACATTGCAAGCATGGTTAGGTTAGGTCAAGTTAGGTTTTTTTGCTAATTTTTTTCGACAAATTAGAGCCTCGGGGAAAAAACATCGGTTTTCCGATGCTGACCGCAAAAAAAACGGATTTCAGATTCTTTATCTACACCCCAAAAACCATATAATTAAAACAAAAAACACCCTTTTTTTTGATGCACTTAATCTAAAGTACAAATTACCAACATATGCTTGTCAGTTGTCATGATTATTTTGTTATTTTGTATGTATGGTGTGTTATTGCATTGCTGCATGTCCCTATTCAAACTATTTTAGCCTTTTTGGAGTGAAGCAAACAGGCCATTTTTAATGGTATATTTACATTAACTATATTATTGTGACAGAACCCAAATTTTATGAAATAATTTTTTTCGAGAACATAGTATAGGCTGGACTTGGACGATCAACTTCATTAAGAGATTCGAGTCTTGATATTATTTATTACGTTACAATATGACTCAATAATGGTTGAATGTATTTTTTTATGACTAAGCAATGTGTAAACGAATCTTTATTTTGCGACCGTAATATGGAATCTTGTCTAGCTGTGGTGTTTGTAGGATTTAGATAGTGTATTGGGACGAGACAAAGTGTAGCTCCAACGTGATTGGTTGAGCTGCTCCTAACCTCGTTATAACGCGCGCTAGGTAGTCGTGAACGATGGAGAGTTTGGTCTCTTTGGAATTAGTTTAAGATTATTAGATTTTTAACTGTGATTAGATTGCCAAATGATTACAAATATGTTGACTTTATTGTATTATATTATATTATCTATTTTTTTGCACTTAGGAAGTGTTTACAGCCTGTTTTGTACATTGTAAACAGGGTTTTGAGGTAAGCTCATTTTGACTGAGTTACCCCCTTGTTGTTTGCGCTCGGAAGTTGTGTGCTCAGTGGTGCTGGGTTGGGGTGACACGGTTTCAACTCGAATGAGGCAGAGCCAAATTTGGGCCTCCAAGAATAAACTCCACCGCAGTTCTGGGCATAACTCTTAATGAGTTCCTCTAACAGACTAATAACGGTGTAGGTGGAGTTCTTGGATAGTTCCAGGCTTTGGCTGCGTTGGGCGGTTAACAGCCGTTCAAATCGCACCCTCGAGGTAGAGGCTAATATCCTCTGCGCTCAAGTAAATTGTCAGCGGCTTATTGGAGGCTCGTACCCTTCAATAGTTGTGCTTTTGAGGCGTAACTGCCACCCAGTTCTGTCTTCTTGGCAGTACATTAGGGATCGAACCCCTGATCATTGCGTTGGTTGTCGGCATTGAGGTACGGCTCGTACCCGTATCCTTGCTGTCCACTTCTGTGGGGTTGTCAGTTTTGTGGTGCGGCTCATACCCGTATTCTTGCTGTCCACCCAGTCTGTAGAGTATGGC
The DNA here is from genome assembly GCF_000764305.2 of Hyalella azteca. Classification (NCBI taxonomy): domain Eukaryota; kingdom Metazoa; phylum Arthropoda; class Malacostraca; order Amphipoda; family Hyalellidae; genus Hyalella; species Hyalella azteca. Next base: position 146,567 of record NW_025942117.1, on the reverse strand, counting down.
ACAACATAGGTCGAGGACGCCGTTTTTCTGCCCAAAAGACTCCAAGGCACCATCTAAACGGACGGTGGACGCCAATGTTTGCAGCAGACGGACGGCGAGGACGCCAAAATTGATTGCCCATGGTCTGGAAGGTGTTGCGACTTGCGTGGGCGCCGGAAGTTTACCATGCACACCACCAGTACGCCAGGGAAGAAAGTTGCCACTATGTTTGCTAGAAATACGAAAGTGCATCTCTGACCGATGCCTGATGATAGCGCGTACTTGCACGATCAATGCGGCAGTTGCAAGATGATTGACATAGACACCCGCGTTTCACTATCAATGATCAACATAGACGCCCGCGCATTACGATCAATGCCCGACATGGATGCACGCATTTCACGATCGATGTGGCCGACGCTCACACTTCGCGAATGATGTGGCATGATTGAAATAGATGCACGCATTTTACGATCGATGTGGCCGATGCCCAATAATCGATACTGAAGCTCGCGCTTCGCGATTGATGAGGCATGATCGACACGGATGCATGCATTTTACGATCGATGTGGCCAATGCCCAATGATTGATTCTGACGCTCGTGTTTCGCGAATGATGCGGCAAGATTGACATGGATGCAAGCATTCTGCGATCGATGTGGCCGATGTCCAATGGTAAATTCTGATGCTCACGATTCGCGAACGATGCGGCATGATTGACATGGATGCGCATATTTTACGATCGATGTGGCCGATGCCCCATGATCAATTCCGACGTTCACGATTCGCAATTGCTGCGGCATGATTGACATATATGCACGCATTTTACGATCGATGTGGCCGATGCCTCATGATCAATTCAGATATTCACGATTCGGGAATGATGTGCATGATTGACATGAATGCAAGCATTCGCCTCATGATCAATTCAGATATTCACGATTCGGGAATGATGTGCATGATTGACATGAACGCAAGCATTCTACGATCGATGTAACCAATGCCCAATGATCGATTCTGACGTTCACGCTTCGTGAACTATGCGGCATGATCGACCCAGATGCACGCATTTTACGATCAATGTGGCTGACTCTCGCTTCGCGATCGATGCGGCATGATTGACATGGGTGCACGCATTTTACGATCGAAGTGGCCAATACCTCCAGTGATTAAAGTTCTGAGTACCAGGATTGGCGCGGGTTCTATCCCAGCTCTGTGCGCCAGTCTCTGGTCAGAATCGGCAAGGAGGTCGGGTGGTTAAGCACAGCAGAATTGTAGCAGTGAGTTGCGAGTTCAAGACCACAAGATGCTGTGAATGTTCTGCGATGTTAAGAATCGGTGGCAGGCCTACGGTCTAATAAACGCAGAAACCGCTATTATTATTATTAATATGATTGACATGGATGCACGCATTTTACGATCGATGAGGCCGAAGCCCCATGATCAATTCCGATGTTCGCGATTCGCGATCAATGCGGCATGATTGACATGGATGCACGCATTTTATGATCAAGGTGGCCAATGCCCCATGATCGATTTGAATGTTCACGATTCGCGATTGATGCGGCATGATTGACACGGATGCATGCATTTCACGATCGATGTGGCCAATGCCTCATGATCGATTCCAACGTTCAAGATTCGTGATCGATGTGCATGATTGACAAGAATGCAAGCATTCATCGATCAATTTGACCGATGCCCAATGATTGATACCGACACTCACGCTTCGCGAACGATGCGGCATGATTGACACAGATGCACGCATTTTACGATTGATGTGGCTGACGCCCAATTATCGATGCCGATGCTTGCGCTTCGCACTCGATTCGGCCAATGCCTGATGATCAACACTTACACACCCACTTTACGACCAATGAAGTCGATGCCTGACGATGGACACAGAGGCACGCATTTTGCGATCAATGTGGCCGATGCATAATGATCAATTCTGACGTTTGCACTTTATGATCAACGTAACCAAACCCTGATGATGAACACTGATGCACGCACATTTTGATCATTGTGGCATAAAACACAACATAAGAACACAACACATAACACAATACTATACATTATAACATAACAGAGTATATTGTAACAAAACATCACATGTTATGACACAACATAACATGAAAGAACACATTGTTACCACATAACATAACACATCATAATGTAACACAACATATCATAACAACACATTGTAACAGAACATATCATGATATGAAAAATTGTAACACAACATAACATAAGATAGTATTACAGGACACATTATAACAACACATTTTAACACAACATAACCCATCACAGAAAATAACATAACAGATTATGCTGTGTTATGATGCATTGGTTTATATTAGGATTTGTTATAAGTGTTGTGATGTGTTATAGTGTGTTATCTTATACTGTGCCATGAAATAATGTGTGATATTTTTTTGGTATGTTGTGTAGTGTAATAATGAGTTCTGTAGTGACATGTATTATAATGGTTTATGTTTTGTTTTATGATTTGTTTTATGTTATGATATGTTAAAATGTGTTGTGTTATTATGTATTCTGTTATATTATGTTATGTTGTTATGTGCCCTGTTTTATTATCTTATGTCATTATGTTATTATCTTTCTTATTGTGTTGTAATCTTTGGTGTTACATTGTGATGTGTAATAATGTGTTAGAGTTAGTGATAATGTCTTATAATGCATTGTATCATGATATGTTGTGTAACAATGTGCTTCTGTTGTACGTTTTGGCATAATTTTTTGTATTGTTCTATATTATGTTACAATGTATAGTGTTATATCACGATGTTTTATATTTTGTTATAATGTAGTGTTATGTTTTGTTGCATTATAATGTGTGGAGTTATGTTATTACAATATATTGTAATGTGTTACATTATAGTATGTTATTTTATGTTGTTACAATTTGTTCTGTTATGTTATGTTAAAATATGTTGGGTTATGTTAGGATGTATTATAATGCACTTGGTTATATGTTGTGCTATAATGTGTGGTGTTATGTTAAGATGTGATGTGTTATGATAATATTTTTTGTAATGTTTTGTCTTATAATGTAATGTCATGTTATGTAGTGTTATGAGTTGTGTTATTTTGTGTTATGCCACATTGATCGTAAAGCACGTTCATCATCGCGCATCAGTCACATCAATCACAAAGCACATGCGTCGGTCATCGGCCAAATCGATCGTTAAGCGCGTGCCTGTGTCGATCATCCGGCGTAGGCCGCATTGATCGCGCAGCGCAATCATCAGAATCGATCATTAGGCATCGGCCACATCGTAAAATACATGCATCCGCGTCGATCGTCAGGCATTGACTACATTGATTGTAAAGTAGGTGTGTAAGTGTTGACCATCAGGCATTGGCCGCAATGATCGCGAAGCACGAGTTAGAATCGATCATTGGGCATTGGCCATATCGATCGTAAATTGCGTGCATCCATGTCAATCATGCCGCATTCATTGTTTTAAAACCTCTCAAGCTTGACGCGCATATATAGTATTTGTGCGGCAAGCGTCGCGTGGTCAGTGCGCCGAATGCTGTCAGAGGAGGTGATTGTGTGGAGCCGCCGCTCATGAATGCCACGAATCTATACTGCTTACGGTTAATTGGCCCAACTCAATTCGGTTAATTGTTTCAACTCACTGCTGTTCTTTTGGCAATAGTAATGTTAATGAGCGACGTCTATACCATTCAATCGCACAAGAAGTTGATCATAAAATCGAAGATTTATTCTGGTAGTACCGCGCGCAAGACAAAACAAACACGGCAGCTCTATGTAGTTGCCGTCTCCGTAGCTGAGTGGACTAAGGCGCCTGCTAGTGAGCGTTTGGTTGCAGTCTTGGCAGAGGTTCGAATCTCGGCGGGCGACTCATAGTTTCTTCAACCAGAGTTCGATAGAGGTGAGAGCAAAGAGTGTAGTTTCATGCTGATTGTACATACCGATGTAAATTGTGTAATAAATATGTGTATAAAAGAAGTAATATGTGACTAATATTGCTGTGAAGGAGAAAAACGTTGAAATCAGATAGAGACGGAGAAATATAATTTTCATTATTTTGGTATGGAGGCGGCCATGGATTAAACTGGGATCGACCGGAGGTGTAGAATATGTTAAAATAATTTCATCAGGCGCTGGAAGCTGGACAAGGAATTTGCATAAATTCTGAAAAGAAGGTTTCATTCTCTGTAGACTTCTTTTGGTGTTCTAACGTTGAAACACCTAGGTGTTTCAAAATCACAAATTTTTAAACACCTGAACGTTTTTGAAACACACGGGTGTTTTGCTTTGGGCACGATCGCTCGGGGAGGATTTGAAACACCTAAGTGTTTCAAAACAGGGGCCTTTTTCACTCAGTGTTTTTCGCGAAGCAAGAGGATCGGCCACATGGATTGTAAAATGCGTGCATCCGTGTTGATCATGCCGCATCATTCATGAAGCGAGAGCGTCGGCCACATTGATCGTAAAATGCGTGCATCCGTATTGATCATGCCGAATCGTTCACGAAGCGTGAGATTCGGAATTGATCATAGGGCATCTGCCACATCGATCATAAAATGCTTGCATTCTTGTCAATCATGCCGCAGCGTTCGCGAATGCTCATCGGAATCGATCATTGGGCATTGGCCATATCGATCGTAAAATGCGTGCATCCATGTCAATCATGCCGCATCATTCGCGAAGCGAGAGCGTCGGCCACATGGATCGTAAAATGTGTGCATCCATGTTGATCATGCCACATCGTTTGTGAAGATAGAGCGTCGGTCACATTGATTGTAAAATGAGTGCATCCATGATAATCATGCCACATCATTTGCGAATCATGAATGTCGGAATTGATCATGGGCATCGGCCATATAGATCGTAAAATGCGTGCATCCATGTCAATCATGCTGCATCGTTCGCGAAGCGAGTGCGTCGGCCACATCGATCGTAAAATGCGTGCATCCATGTCAATCATGCCGCATTGTTTGCGAAACGTGAGCATCAGAATTGATCATAGGGCATCGGCCACATCGATTATAAAATGCGTGCATCCATGTCAATCTTTAGGCATCAGCCACATCGATCGTAAAATGCGTGCATTCATGTCAATCATGCTGCATCGTTTGCAAAGCAAGAGCGTCAGCCATATCAATCGTAATATGCGTGCATTCGTGTCTATCATGCCACATCGTTCGCGAAGCGTGAGCGTTGGAATCGATCAGTTGGCATCGGCCACATCAATCGTAAAATGCGTGAATCCATGTCAATCATACTGCATCGTTCGTAAAGTGTGAGCGTCGGCCATATCGCTCATAAAATGCGTGCATCCGTGTCGATCATTGATCGTAAAGTTTGGGCATCTAAGTCAATCATTGAGAAACAGCTGCGTCGATTGCGCAAGTGCGTGCATCATTGTCGGGCATTGGCCGAATCAGTCATAAAGCACGTGCCTCAGTATCGATCATCAGACAACGGTCAGATATGCACTTTGGTTTTTCTAGCAAACATTCTGGCAACTTTTTTTCCTGGCATGCTGGAGTACATCCCAAAATGGGCCTCCGGTGCTCACGCCACACCTTTCAGATCGCTGCGACCGCGACGGGACGCCGATGTAAGGTCGAGATGGCTGATGAAGATCCTCAAAAGACGCCGCCAATGTAAGGTCGAGGTGGCTGATAAAAATTTTCAAAAGACGCCAATATCTCGAGCTAAAAGGCCATACTCTACAGACTGGCTGTCCACTCCTGTAAGGTCATCAGTTTTGTGGTGCGGCTCGTACCCATACCCTTGCTGTCCACCCCTGTAAGGTCGTCAGTTTTGTGATACGGCTCGTACCCGTATCCTTGCTGTCCACTCCTGTAAGGTCGTCAGTTTTGTGATACGGCTCGTACCCGTATCCTAGCTGTCCACTCCTGTAAGGTCGTCAGTTTTGTGATACGGCTCGTACCCGTATCCTTGCTGTCCACTCCTGTGAGGTCGTCAGTTTTGTGGTGCGGCTCGTACCCGTACCCTTGCTGTCCACCCCTGTAAGGTCGTCAGTTTTGTGATACGGCTCGTACCCATATCCTTGCTGTCCACTCCTGTAAGGTTGTCAGTTTTGTGGTGCGGCTCGTACCCGTACCCTTGCTGTCCACTCTTGTGGTCGTCAGTGGTTTATTAGGATTCCTTGACGTTGTATCCCTGAGGCTGAGGCCTTGATTCCTGGAGCTTTTGGACCTAATAAATTGTGTGCCTTGTACAGAGGAATTGTGGATCGCCCGAAGATCACCAATATATTACGAAAAGTTCCTCGTGTTCATTCCCCCTCTCTCCAACGCAGGGGAATTTAGAGCCGGACCAAAGAGTGACTCTTTAGCCCTTGTGTTACAACCCATACGCAAGTCACCGTCAAGTCGGCACGCTACTCATAACTATTTTGACTTTGCGGCAGTGTTTCCGGTCACATTATAGTGCACTGCACAGGTTGATAAAATGACAAATTCCTGCACACCTGGCAGGCTGGCAGTATGGAATTCGGTATAGGTAATATATTATCATGTTAACAAAAGAAAATGTATCGAAAAATTTACCACCATACACCTTCCACCGAAGTGACAATTGATACTCTTACACTGAGCTCGTCAGCAACTGCGGACACCCGGACAGCCCTTTAACTTGCTTGCGTGTGGTTTCAAAAACCGATAAAAAATTGCCGACCCTTCCCTCCAATACATACACTAGTCGTGTATCCGTATCGACAAATTTTGTAATGAATGTTCCAAAATAAAAATAAAAATTACGTAAACTTTCGCAGAAAATTCTCACGATTTTACCAATACCAACAAAGTTCTCGAATCCACACGGAATGATGGGATAAACTGCTAATCTTTCATGGCGTATGGCAACATTGTGTTGACTGTTGACATTAGACAAGACGGTGTCAGACACCTTGTTTTGGTCTTGTAATGTTTAATTTCTTAATAAATAGATTTCATCCACATTTCACAGTGACATTTAAATGATGGAAAATTGTTTTGAAATTTAAACACCAATTGATACGCTTCTAAATATGAAATTATTCATGTTTTCGCCCTATAATGTCGAATTTGTCTTAATAACTTCACTTTACTTCAAATCCTGAATGATTTTGTCTCCCATGGCGAGTTTTCGAACGTCTTGTGTCTTTTAGAAAACGTCGGTTGTTTATAAGCAGTAATTATTTTATTTTAATGAACCAAAGAAAGTTAAGTCATCAAAATGACAAAATCGTTAAATTTAAAATATTAAGTTATATGAGTGAGATCATCAATTATCAAAGAAGCTGTATGAAAAAAATTGTTGTTTTTGATGTAAAAGAATGTTTTTAATTTAAAAGAAATGCAATACCATAAAATGGGGTAACTTTGACCACTTTTTTTTCAAAATGATGCCATTTTTTACTAGATAAGTTAAACTTAAATTGAAACATGCAAAATACAGGTCTATACTCTAGCTTTACTCACCATAAATTGCTGGCTCCTGCCTCTCATAGTTTTGATATAATTTCATATAAAGTGATGGTCTTTGTTACCCCAGCTCTTGGGGTTTCTTTGACCGGGTGGTAAAATCAATTTTATTTGTTGGTAAAATAACTCCAAATAACTCCAGGTTGCAGTGCATTGTAGTAGAACTCTCCTAGTTACATATGCAAAAGAAAAATTTTAGGAAAGTGTCATAGTTTGCAAATGGGGGCGCCGCCCCCAAATGGGCAAAATGTGACCATCTAATGGCAGCCGTGACAGAGTAACATCGACCGGTTTGGAAATTAAGTTAAAATTACCATATATAAGACAAAGAGTCTGAAACATAAAGAAAAAAACATTAATAGGTGTATCAAACATAAAATATGTTATATAGGTACCTATGGTAATTTTAACTTAATTTCCAAGCCTCTTTCCTAAAATTTGTCTTTTGCATATGTAACTAGAAGAGTTCTACTACAATGCATCAAAACCTGGAGTTATTTTACCAAAAAATAAAAAAAATTGGAGGGGGTACTCCGACAGGCTTTAAATAATAGCTCTTTCTCGTGGGTCACATTTTTAATTTTTTAACCTATTAGATATGCAAACTTTTTAAATCTTTCTATTGTGTTACGTAGCCTCAGTATTAGGCCTTTGATGGCCATTGACAAAATTTTTCTATGTTGATTTGTTTTTGAGTTTTGGGGGTTTTTGTTAAAAAAACGAAAAGTGGTCAAAGTTACCCCGCCGGTCAAAGTAACCCCATTTTACGGTACTTGATTTTCAGAAATATGATGCAAAAATTAATGATCCCTATTAGAATTCAACAGAGGCGACTCATTCAGAATTAAATTGAAAAAGTTGGTACCTATTTGAAATTTTTGATTTTACAAATTGCTTAATTGAACACAGTGCAGAAATTCAAGATCACCTATGAGTATGAATTTAAGTCTCATGACTGAAGATCTCAAAATTTATTGTACTACCACGTATATTTGATACATAAGCTTTTTGTCCTTTTGATGAACAGAGTTTATTTAGGTTATTTAGGTTTATTGACTGTAATAGGTAGAACGATGCGACATATTTGCGGTCATCCAACGATCAGTTGACAGCTTTGACTCTTGATACCACTGTACAAATATTGCGGTGGACACATCTTCCAGAAGTTTCAATGCAAAGATTCTTATCTAAAGGATAATAAATCGATTCATAGTTGTTTACTCGAATTACTCTCACCTATTGATACAAATGAACATTATTCAATTTATTTCAAACGTTTTTCATGAATTCGCATTAAAATATTTATTTTGAAATCAACCATGTCAAAGAAACGAAATAATTTGTTATAGTTTTAGGCTTCCGAAAATATTTCAAACCTCTATCAGAAATATCATAATTAATCATTCTCTTGCATTGAGTATATTAACATTATGAACCGTGCCGCCGCTGCCGCGATCGTCATTCGTTTTCGTAGTTGCATGCCGGGCGCCTGCTTTTGTTGTTCTATTTAGTCTCGCTCCCATGAATTACGTGTTTAGTTTGTGCATCATGGAAAAGTCTCCTTGACAGTGTAGTCACAGTAGCTGTAATTACTTTATTAAGTTTACTTTGCAGTCATATTAAGAGACAAATCTTTAACGAACTAATACTTTGTATAATTTTAATTGTTGAGTGAATGCTGCGCCTGCAGCCTTGCTGGCACGGAACATTTCCAAGTGAATTACCTTATAGAAACTTAGCATACCCATACGTGTTTTAAGCCTATAAGAAGTTCATTTTTTTGCCTCAAATAATGTTGTATCAAAAAACTGGTGTAGGTGTATCAGGAATAATATATGAACCATCAATATTAGAATTCCATCCTGCAGGCTGGCACATCTTCCTGACCATGTCACTGCGCTGCGACTGAGGCACTGACTTGACTAGCCTAATATTCTACTAAGTGTTATTGAAATATAAAATATAGAATATTCATGAGGCCAATTTTCTACAAAAAAAAATAATAAATAAAAACTATTGCTTCATGTATATTTTTAGAGAATGCATATAAACTGGATTTTAATTTTTTCTTTCACAACTAAAAAGAAGACCTACCTGGCTATACCTAGGAATTTTTAAATTGTCCATCAGTTATTCTTCACAAGTCACATTTACATAGTGACAAGCCAGATTTTTTATAATTAGTTCATGTTTAATTTACTTATTTATTTACTCAAGATTAAAACCAATTTCTTATGTACAATAATGCTGGTGTGGTATCCATGATCCTTTACCGGTCTAATAATTTTAAGTTGTAGTAGGACTTATAAATGAACTTGAGGAAAGGTAAAAAAAAATTAGCATATCTGCTTTGTCCGTTTGTCAGTGATACCACTATGCTTCACAAGTAGAAGTAGGTAGTCTGTACACAGTAGGCACAGACCGCACAGTACAGATGCTAAGCAGCTACCGAGCTACAACTTCTAGTCATAGTGAAGTGGCAAACCAGAAATTTTTTAGAATCAGTGCATTTTTAATTTCCTCAATTACTCAATATTTAAACCAATTTCTTATGTATGATAATGCTGGTATCCATGATACTTTACTCAAGTTTACTGGTCTACTTATAGTAATCAAAATTGAACTTGTGGGAGAGTCTAAAAAACTCTCTGCTTTGCCACTATGCTTATAGTACTACGTCCATTGGCCGCACCCGTAACCCGTCACCACAACCCGGGAGTCGGGACACCGGGTGCAACCGTGCAATGAATGGGCAGCGTGTAATGGATTCTTCACGAACCACAACTACATTAATGATTAGTACATAGCCTACGCCCTACATTGCCATTAGCTACCCAATTTCAAAGTTTGGTGCTATCGACCACCAATAAATAATTATGCGGTTACGGATAATTTTTCTCTTTGATTTAAATAATAGTAACGCACTACAACCCGGAAACAGTGATTAGGTACTAGACGGCACTATCAATAGCACGTCTAGCTTGCACCGTTGTAACTTTTACTTAATTGTGCGTACACTAGTACTACTACAGCAGCACAGTTACACACAGCACACCGGCATCAATTCGGACCGTTTAGACGCATTTTTTTTTTATAGTTGGTTTTGGAGGCTTCCAGTGCTTGTGCACTGCCCAGCCTGGTCTCTGTCACTCTTTTGATGAAAGACTATGTACCGTGCAAAGGGGCTCAATGGCCCAAGTACCTTATATGTAGCATGCACCCAACATCCAGACAATTGAATTGGTCATGTAGCAAGGTTTTCAATATGCAAGTGATATATGCAGCATGCCTTATAATAACATGCACAGTGCGTCAAGCTTTATGCTGTAATAAAGCACCCTAACAGCATGCTAAATTGCACAAGTATGCCAAAAAATTAAACAAAACAGAACAAGAAAGAAGAAGAAGAAAAGAAAGAAAAACAAGAAAAAAA
>NW_025942117.1:24919-135488 GCF_000764305.2 Hyalella azteca | reverse complement strand
CTTTTGCACTGGCTGAGTGTGGCCCACCACAGTTTGCACAAGTACGCTTGGAGCCAGTACTATGAGGACACTCCGACTTGTCATGGGGTCCAGCGCACAATAAACATTTTCTTGGACCATTGCACCCACCTGCCACGTGTCCAACATCCTGGCATCGGAAACACCTGAGCGTTGCCAAAACAAATGGTCTCACTGGGTACCTGAGGTAATCAATGTAAACCTCCTTGGGCAACTGCCGCCCCTCAAAAATCACCTTCACTGCGGATGACTCTGCTCTAACTCCTTGATGGTGGCTTGAAAGACATACCATCCCTGCGATCTTCACAGTACCTGACTTGGCTGTCTCTAGTAGCTCAGAAACTTCTACTGATGGGTGAATTGGTCCAATCACTCCACTTATAGTAGAGTCAAAACCAGGTTGAGTGCACTTGACTTGCCATATTCCTATTTTAGATACTTCAAGGAGAGAACTAAGGTTGGAATTTGAGATGGTTCTGAACTCAACTGCCATTAGGTTTCTTCTCGTGTTAGTACGTACTTTAAATTCAGAAAATTTACCAAATGGAGAGTCTCTCAAACCGCGGGCTAACTTGACAGGGTTTCTAAGAAATGTGCTTGAGTTAGAGCCAATTGGTTTTATAAGAATAGTGAGTCCCTTACCCTGACTCAGGAGAGTTGCATTCTCAACAACACGGACATGCTTCTTTCTGACACTGTCTGGTACACTTTGATCTCCATCCACTGGTCCAAGAGGGCCTGAGCTGTCTATTCTGCCACCATCTAATGTTTAGACGCATACACTCACAATTTTTTTATAGCCGGGTTAAGACTTGTGGCGACAAATGCGCCCACCAGCCCGATCTCTGTCAGAAGCATACGTACACTCACATGTAAGCGGCGCGCACGGCCGGGTGCAGAAGTCTCGCAGTGTATACTTTAGACAGCTAAATCAGGTTTGTTTTGTTCCAATACTATATATCGCATAATCACCCAAGATCAATATGTCATCCTTAATAAAATTGTTGTGTACAATTTTTCATTAAAGAATTTATGAGTGCTTATTATACATATGAGAATCAATTTTGATTGATTTAAAGGAATAAAAAATGTTTTAGTTTTGAATCAGCAATGTTTATAACGAATCGCTCTACGATTTAGTATCTTATAAATAAATTAGACTATAGATACAGATTACTGAAGAAATTAATAAAATTTGGAAAATAAATGATGTACATAAAAGTTTTTTATTTATGAGGAGCTCTTGAACATCAAAACACAAGGTTGATTCAGTACGAACAAAATATTGTTCGTCTGCAACATATCGCTTTCATCCAGGTCTGCGCGTTGACTCGTTCGTTCTCGTTAGTGTTCTCTCAGCCTTTCACATATTTACTTATGGTGAATGTTCATGCAGAAACATTGTTATGTTGTTGAATGGTACATTCAAATTATCTGTTTTGATTTAATGTTAAGTTAATGATGAATTGTAATATATAACAAAGTTTTAGGATGACATCTTACCGGCACTCTGGAAAATGGCGCCCGTTAACATGAAATGTGCAAATAGGAATTAGGATGATATATTTTACTGTGTTTTCTTCAACTTTCAAGTAGGACAAGCTGGCTCTGATTTAAGGCAAATTGGGCTAGGGCTTATATTTTCATCAAAAATGATTTTTTGTAGGACCCAATCGGACCCATGTTCCAAAATTTGGAAAAAATATGCATCAGAAAGCTTTCCAAAATTCATCAACACAGAATATTCAAAGCATCTGTTAATGTCATTGTCATATCAAAATCAAATTTAAATTATTCTCTACAGTCTCGTGTATCCAAAGCAATATCTAGAGGATTTACTGAATTTACAATTAGTATAGGCAAGACCTTTAGGTAGGTATACCTAATCCTGTTCTTATTTCATTCTGCTGTCCCTGCAACTTGTTGAGTTAGAAGTTCAGAATAAAAAATGACTAGGCATGTTGGAAACAAAAATCTTCATCCTAATTGGCATATCGGTTTAAGCATCTCAAATGAAAGATCTCAGTGAGTTCTTTAGATGTGTCAATTTTTACTGACTTTGATAGAAGAAAAAAGTCACTTAAGAACTTGTAAACCAAAAAACAATCGATGTCCTTTGAGACACATTTCTCTTCAAAACTCTAAATTTGTGAGATATTTGAAAAAACTTCTTTGGGAGCAGGACTTAGAATCGTTGCCAACTCGGCAAGCCCTGGCCCCAGGCTAGTATGGAATATATCTACTTGGCGACAGGCATGGAATATATCTACTTGGTGAGCCGCGACTGAATTTTTTGAGCCGTGGTTCTATGGATTTGCCAGCCGTGATTCCATTTCTATGAGCCGTGATTTGCTTTGACATGACCGCAACTATGCGCGATCTTCAACAAACGTTTTGTTTATTTGTTTACATTACGATGTTTATATTTTTTCTGCAAGATATTTTTGGCGGAAACGGTAAAGCAATGCGGATTGCGGAAGTTGAAAATTTTATGAAATGACATGTTTGCAAAGTGCAAACCGCGATTTTTTAATCAAACAAAAATTTATGACATTCAAGCCGCGAGATTTCATACCTACTGAAATTATATGATATTAGAGCAGCGATATTTCAGACAAAAATAGGACTTTTCCAGACTAGGCCCCAGGGTGCATAGAAGTGCAATAACTCCTTGTTAGCAGGTGCCATGCAGCCACAATTTAATTATTTTGTTCATGTTAATACTTGGGCTATGTTAAGTGTAAAGGAATTTAAACTAGAATATGGCCAAAGAGAATGCATTAAAAGGGAACTTTCTGGTGTAAAAAGTTTTTCAAAATTTAATGTTCTGCCATGTTACCAGTTACAATGCCAATTTTGGCACTTTAGATGTCCCTAAAGCCTAAACTCATGTCAATGACTTGCTGATGGTTTCAAACAATGCAAAACCCTAATTTGCACTCATGTTGCTCGTGGCAACTTCTTCAAAAAATCTCTCCACGAGCAGTTTTTTTATGATTTCCACAAAATCTATTTAGTCATAAACCATTCCCCTGATGTATGTATTATATATGATACCCTAAAATGATATAGTTGTCCAAAAAAATGACAAAACTTTATAAATACTTCATATAAACATTCCACAAAAATTATTATTTAGTTGAAAAGACTTCACCAGAGGTTTCTACAAGATGCTGGTGAAAAAATGTAGCCATCATTTAGCCTTTTTCAAAGAAATCTGAAAAAACCCTCAACTCGTCAAAAATCAGAGTCTCATTCAAAATCAAAGTCAAAGCTCCCACAGAATTGACTCTCCTCTTGGGTATGGGCAAAATAGGACATATATTCAAGGCAATTTCTTCTCTGCTAAGACAAAAGTCTCAGGTGCCAAACTTTGCACACATCTCAGGCATAATCATGTGACCCTTTTAAACTCCTCAGGCAAGGCAGTTCAGGTCTTAGGGCAGTAGGGCCTGGTCTCTTAGCCAGCTCACAGTGCCCTCTTACAATATCTATAGCCACAATCTATTTATACACATACTATCTATGAAGGCTTGTAGTTCACAGTAGTTGAACTATTTAATGTATTATTCTCTGAGTTGAGCTCAAATCATCAACCTTCCAATAATAATTACAATAATATTACTAAAAATGAACCGTCAACTGGGGTGAGTTTGGCTGCTGGGGCGACTTCGGCCGCATTTTTTATTTTGTTTTGCAAACAAAAATGGGGTTGTAAGTGCCAAAGTCATAAACGCCAGGGTCGTAAACGAGGTCATAAACGCCAGAGTGACTTTGGCCATCGTTTATGACCCTGCTTTCATTTGCAAGACAAAATCAAAAACGCGGCCGAAGTCACCCTGGCAGCCGAAGTCACCCTGGCAGCCGAAGTCACCCCAGTTGTTGGTAATGTCTTGTATCCAGAAGATTAAAAATTTCTCACATATCACAATAAGGTTCTAAGGATTTGTAAATATTGTTGCTGTATAAATTTTTTCTTCATGTCTATCCAAATAACTTCTTAAAATCTATGTAAATGGATATTTATTCCATATAGCCTCCAGCTTCCATGTGTGCCATTATTTGATATGCTCCTACATGCTATGAATTCTGGACATCATGAACATTTTGCATATTTCAGATTTTGTAATGATACTGTTTGAGTGATTGAAAAACTCCACTGACTGGATTTTAACTAAAGTAGGAGTAATGGATGTACATGGTTGCAGTGCTGCTACCTCCCACAGTATGAAAGAAGGCAATTCAAAAAGTAATTCAGCCACTATCAGTGATGCTAAAAATTCAAGTCAACTTCAAAGCAATACCAGTGAACACTGCAGAACAGAATCTGTTGCTCCTGACAGAACTAATGACCCAAGTGATGGTGCTATGAATGTAAATAATGTATCAAGAGAAAGCAATGTTATTGATTTAAAGAGTAAGACAAATGGTGAGGATAGTGTTTCTAAACATTTGCCAAAATGTGTTGAGGAGCCTGTTGATGATAAACATAATGCCGTAACAGCCCTGACTAAAGAAGAGTTTATGATCCTGTCACCCGAACAAATGTGGGAACATTGCCAGCAGCTCTACATTGCAGCTCAAAAACTTCAGGCAAAACTTAGTATAAAAAATGCTCCTAGTTCTTCTACAGGTTAGTTTTGTTTAACTGTATTCTGGTAGTAGTTTTGTGAATATGATTGTCATAGTAATATTCTGATTTTATCCAGAACTTTCATTTCCAGTTAGACTTCCATAAATGGAACATTGGTCACCCCCTGTGAAGAGAGTTTAATTTCTTTGTTTTTTTCCTGATATTACATTCTTCAATGTTTTATTACCAGATGGACTATTTCATTCAGGAAGCTTGTATACAGCAGTTGAGTTTGTTGAGAATATGAATGACATTCCACTTGATCATGGATGTATATCATGACACACATACTGTCATTTTTTAAAATGATAATAATAATAATAATATAATATAATAATAATATAATAATAATAATATAATCCTATAATTGTTTTTGTATGTTTGTCTTGTATTGAAAATTGACCCATTAAATCAATTTTTTCTTTTGAACCTGATGCAATGTGTTTATGAAGATGCTGATGAAGGTGACTTGAGAGAGGCTGCTGAACGTTTAAAGAGTCAGCTTGCAGAGGCACAGAGGAAGGAAGCGTATCATATCATGAGACTGTCAACTAAAGAGCATGAGCTTCAAGAGATGGCTGTGAGTAGATCATTTTTTTTTTCATAAATAGAAACTTTCATACACATAAAATTGTTGATATGATGAATAGTTGCATTATCACCTTCATTTTATCAAAATAGGATAATTTCTGGAAGATCTCTATTGAGATACTATGACTATTTAATTGTGAAAACTTTAATAATAAAAATATGATAAACATGCACCTCCAAGAACTAGGATGTGCGCTCCTCATTGTATTGGTAAAGAAAAATACTTTTTACTTACATATACAAACACATGAAATCTGTGCAATGTACTATTAGAGTCAATTTTGAGCATGTCCAGTAGCTTGTGAAACTTTCAGGATTTGGTACTTGTTCTGGGAAGTTCTATTGAATCTATTTCAATATTGGATTACTTAGTTTTTATTATTAATGGAGGTTTACATGCATTATATATCAACCTTCATTGTTCAATTCATTATATATGTAGTTATATTTTTGTAGTATTCTATAAATTTACCTACTGATACTAGATTTCAATATTTCTATTGCATTCTGCTATGATAATTTATTGAATGCTCTTCCATGGACTTATCTTGTACCTTGTATATATATATATATGATGCTGCTGTAGTCATGTGGCCAATTATTACAAAACTCTGCTTGTCTCTTATTTGTATTTGTTTTAAATTGCCATTTAGTGATTAGTGACTGCGGGTGATTCTATGTAATAGGAGCTGAAGTGATGGTGCACCAAGTGGTTTTCCAGGAAATTTGTTTGATTTTTATCTCATTACAAGTGCAAGTTAATTTAAAGTGCAATAAATTATTTACAGTGTCCACTGAGTGAAATATGTGTTGATTACCTTTCAATCTCTTTAAACTAAATTTTTTGCTCAATTTTTTTTTTGTTGTACACTATATAAGTGTTTATTTTGCAGTTGGCCTTGATACCCAAGTTATATAAGCTGTTGGCATTACTCTCTACAAAGTTCTTGTCAGCTCTTCATGACTTCTGTTCATAAATTATCCTCTGAATCAATTGGTTTCCACAAAAGAAATTTGTGTCTTCTGGAAACATTGAAAAAAATACTTAACTTTGAGTTCATGTCCAAGTGATACAAAATCCAATGAAGTGATGCTGCTACTAAAATGCAAGTGTAACAAGATGTGTAATTGAGAGCATTTAAACTAAAAATATTATTCTTTTGCAGTTTTGTTTGCTTTGGCTAGATTTTTGTTCATTTGTGTAGGGGAGTGTTGCATCATCCAAGAGTTACAGCATCGCCCGTGGGTCCTTGCTTGATCCTGCAGTCAACCTCTGCATTGAGCGCCTAAAACGTGACCTTGAGGCAGCCCGTAGCAAGACGGAGGAGGCCCAGAATGAACTTGCAGCCTGGAAATTCACCCCTGATAGGTGCGACTCTCTTTCCTGTGAATACTCTACTTTTAATGAAGCTATAATGGTGAATATTTTTCTCATATAAGCAACATTATTACAGTGTAATTGGTGAAACCTAGTGAAAGAATACCTAATGGTGCTTGATAGAAAGTATAAATATACTGTTTGATTCAGTTAAAAGTTACTATATGGTCATAAAGTAATGGTTCTCATCTAATTCTGCTGTTGATACGAGAGTCCTGCTAGTGTTCTAAAGTGATTTCAAGTGCTTGTGTTTGAAGCCATTTCTAAATATTGCAAGTGAAATTAGTATCTATTTATCTACCGAGTGTTAATGATTTTTTCCTCATTTATTGAATAGTAAAAATATATTGTGATGTGTTCTCTGTTAGATAACTTTTTCAAGAAAATATCATGCTGTGAAAATCTATGTTAATATTCTGAAGAGGCACATTCCCTCTCACACATGACCAATGTAAGCAAATTTAATGAAGTCTGCAGTGTTCATCATCAGAAACTTTTTAGAAGTGTTCAAAATTGAATGTTACGTATGCTTTGTCAACACATTAGGGTCTAATTGAATTCATTATCAAGTTCTCTATTTAGCTTGTAACCAAATTATTACTCAAACACAAACAGTAACGAGTTTTGTGGAAATCATTAGGTATATTTGTGTTAATTTAATGCATTTCAATAAAAAGATATAGCATTTTCAGAATATGGTCCATTTCTTGTTTATAATGTAGTGAATCAATTATATATGGAATGCTGTTACCAGTTATAATTTTTCATTGAAGGTGGTATTGAAACAGATATCTTGTGATTGGCTTGCTGAGTTGATATCATTTTAATGCCTTTTAGTGCAAATTTGTTAAAAATTCAAATTACCTATATATGTAAACAATTATATTTTATTGGTCCAGAAATGTGGTAATGATATCCAATTTATTTATGGATTTCAGAAGCTAGAAGGCTATATTTTGTTCTGAAATGGTTATCTGAAAAAGACCTTGGAATGAACACTGTCATTCTGCAATTTTTCTTGTTTGCTTTCATTGCAAAGGAAATATTTAATGTCAAGTTGATATGAGTGCAAGTGCCAAATTTAAAAAAACATACATAGACTGTGAACACTTATTGATGTTCACAGAATGGAGTCATAAAATATCTATAACTGCAGTGACATTTGTTGTATTAACTTTATTTATTACCAATGGCTACATCATATGCCATGACCAAAGTGCTTTGATAATGGAGACATAATCTCCAAAAAGAAGATATCTAGTTACTAATTGGAATGTGCATTATAATATCTGGAAGAAGGAGCCCAACATGTTCATGACTTCATTTCATTAACTACCTGATGAAAAGTTGGTGGTCAAGATTTTTCAGTCTTTTTTGTCATGGTGGTGTAGTTACATGTGTTTGAGCTTTACAATTTTCCCTACATCATTATTAAAAATTGGTGCATTACATCTCATGTGACAAGTGAAAACCATTATTTAAAATTAAAATCTCACATTACTGAAAATTGAAAATGGTTTCCTGCCAAAAAAATTCCATCTAAATATCTTCAGAAGAAACATTAAAAGCTGTGATATAATTTTAAAATGTGTTCATTGTGTGTTCCAATTTTATGATGTTCAATTCCTCTAAGATAAATTCAGTGATAAGGGAAGATTTTATGAGTTATATACATATTCAAAGATATGTTGGAAGAAAATCAAGACAGCAAGACTTGAGTTTATTTGATTTATTTATTGGAACCATTATTGTTGCAAATTGCATTGAAAATATTTTCAATGCACTCGAGTTCTTCAGAGCACTCATGTGAATAAAAAAAAAGAGAAGTTTACTGGCAAGTGACTTGAAGAAGGCTGTGTTGATAAATTATGTTCTATTTATTCCTATGATTTCACTCTTCGGAAAAGTATGATATTGAATATAATTTTCCTTGCTTTGTGGTGCTTGCTTTTTAATCAATTTATTCACTGTAGTGAAGCAAAATTGGCTTTATTTATTCAGAGTGCATTTTAAGTCACAATGTTGATATTACCTGCAATTATTTATCAGGATTTAAGTTTAGCTCCTATGTTGTAGCTGAAGAAACAAATTTCACTTGGCATGAGGTTTTTCACCAAATGGCTACTTGTAATCAATTGTAAATTAATCTGCACAATTTCTCAACATGTCGTCATTACTAAATAGAATAGGCATTGCCTTGGACTACTGCTTCCAATCTGGTGAAAATTAATTTTTTGAAATCGGTTGCATCAGTTTGTTAGCTGTAGTTTTCATAAATCTGTATTGCAATCAGTAACTTTAATCTTTATTCTACCCTTCTATTCTTTTTCCATGTGTCTGCAATGTGTTTTCACAGTGATAGCTAACTTCTTGTAATGTAATTTCCGTAATGTCCTTAAATTATGATATTTCAAAACTGACATACTGGCACCTGGACAATTTGATTACTGTATTGTGTATGTTGTTGCAGCAACACAGGCAAGCAGCTGATGGCTAAATGCAGACTGCTTATCAAAGAGAACGAGGAGCTGGGACGTGCCATCAGCTCTGGCAAGGTAGCCAAGTTGGAGGGCGACATCACAATGCAGAGAGAGTGCACCGAAGAACTCAAAAAGTCACAATCAGGTGATGAGTTAACCATGATATTATTGCTTGGATGGACCTGATAGATAATGTTTGTTTTTGCTTAGGAAAGGTGATTATTGGGCAGATAAGAAGTTCCAATCATTTAGTAAGGTAACCTCCATAATATTGCTTGGATGGACTGATCAGTTAAGCACAATATTAATTCTGAAATAGATTGATCAGTTGACCACAATATCATTGCGAGGATGGCTCTGGTATTCTTTATTCTAGCCAGGAACTCTAATAGTGACAAATGGCTGAATGAAAGTAAGAGATTCAGAAATATTCATAGGGATGTGTTTTTTCTCTGCATTTTAATCAGGAGTTCATGCTATGTAAGTGAGCGAATGAAGTTGCAATCATTCATCTATAATGTTTAGAGCTCATATTTAACAATGCATATTCCAGCCAGAAATTTAATTAGAAATGTTTATTGCAAAACAATTTTTAAATGCACAATTTTGAAGTTCGTTGCTGTAATTTCACTGGTAGTTGTTTACCTTATGAGCTGTTGAAGTAGATGGACCAATGACTGAAAAGAGCGAAATTAAAAAAAATGAATTGAAAGTTAGTTATTCAATCATAATTTCTTCTGAATATTCGGAATATTCTCTTATTCTGTTTGGAAAATTGTTGGTGATGCTTTTTAGCGCTTTTTCTCATTTATGGAAAAAATGCACTATTGTGCTCGCCATGTCCGTCCGTCCGTCTGTCTGTCGGTCCGTCCGTCTGTCTGTCTGTCGGTCCGTCCGTCTGTCCATGACCTCAAGTTTTCGTCGACGAGAAAATGCGCTCTCTGTCACTCACTGCAGTGAGTATATATATATATATATACTGAGTTATATTTTTTTCTGTCAAGCCCTGGTGGAGAAATCATTAGAAAGAAATTAGTTATTAATATCATCATTTGTGCCCAGAGCTGGACGAATTCCTCATGGAGGTGGAGGAGGAGACGGAAGGCATGCAAGGCACCATCCTTTACCTCCAACAGCAGCTGCGTTCTACGAAGCAGCAGCTACAGCAACTCCAAGCTGCGCAAACGACCAGCATCAACAACAACAGCACATGCAACAGTCCTGTAGTAGCTCTATCCGCAACCCCTCCAATGCAGCATCCTGCAGCAAGTTCATCAGCAACGCCATTGTCTCCTCAAAGAGTTGCAACCTCATCCAATACTGCTGCGTCGTCAGCTTCCGTCATGAATGAAACGCCTGCTGCTGTAGCTGAGTTATCAGCAAATATGAACCTTGAAAGCAAAGTCCCGATGAGCCCTATAAAAGAAACTCTCGATCCCGAAATAATTCCCGACATTATGGAGAGCTATACAGAAATTCCTACTTCAAGAGAAAGTGCAGTAAAGACAAGCCTACATGAAGATTTAGTTAAAAAAGAGTCAAGTGTCAAAGTTGAGTGTCTAATTCCAAGTGATGCTCGTGTACCGAGCCCGGAGAAACGGGGCCTTGACGATGTGTTGTCTGATGTTGAATCAATGATAATACCGCATGATGAAGTGCTGGTGGCTGTTGATGGCCAAATTTCTAATGGGCAAAAGAGAACTAGACCGAATACAGATACTGAGTCCCTCGATAGTACAAGCAATTGCGAACCAGTAAATGAGCCCATGTGTAAAAGAACTAAGATTACGATGCTTGGAGATGAAGATCGCTCGAGCGAATCAAAGCCTAATGGCTTGCCAGAGTGAAGACCATGACATTAGTTAGTATATATCACATTATCTCGTAAATTCATGATCAAAATTTGGTATGGATAAGAAACTTCTCTAATGTAACAACGGAGTAAGAATGATTTGGTCGGCTTCTGACACTAACTGAAGATGTAGAAACTTGGTTGTGTTCGCTGTTCTGTTTCTCCATCTCCTGCATTTAACTCTTAACAGACGATTGATATTTTGTTTAATTATTCAATTGGCTAGGGATAATTTGTTTTAATATCTCACTGGTTAACTGCTAGGTATTCTCCATATACTTTTGGTCAGCCGTGACTCTTGCGTAAGTAATAGTATGTTTGGAGTTCTGATTGTATCTGTGGCTACTCTAGTCTTTATTTGCCATTAAGACCGTCGAATATGTGAAAAATTTCTTTAGCTTCAATTGTTTTAACTGCAATATTTTATATGTCTAAATTATATTTCCATTAAAATTCTTGTGAATTTCAGGTGGGTCTGAAAAAGAATTTTTTTGTACTAAATCGTCATCCATTTATAGAAAAAGTGTCGTTATTGATTAACTTTTGACCAACTCCAAGATCTGTTTTTCGTTTTCGTCATACGCTGATTGTGGTTGGTCAATAAGACTACAATTTTACCTGTACTTCAAGGTGTTACAAACATGTGCGTTTAAAGAAAAATAAAGTCTTCTGAAATGCTGGAATCCCGTTTTGTCTTAGCCAGGGGCAGTCGGTAAAATAATATTCTTGGAAAATGAAAGCGTATAAAGTCTTGTACATGCTTGTGTCGTGATAGACGGCTGGTAGGACTAGAGTATGTTTTCCCAGTATTTGATCTTCCGTCCTGTAATTTCGTATCGTGTAAAGACAAAAAACATTGGATGATCTCATGCGCCACTGAAGAACGAAAAAAATTTTTTTTTGTCTCGAGTTGTCATCTCCTACCAACATTTCTTGAAGTCTTCATCTCCTCTCGATGTTTCAAGTTAAAGAGTAAATTGCATCTGTTTGAGGATAACAGGTGTACATTGTACATTGCTGCTTAATTAGTACTACTTTGATCGGACGTCTTTATTAATTCGTGTTTTCTATATTAACACTGGGCTCGTTCTCCTTTTATTAACTCGTATTTGAACAGTTTTTCAAGACAATGGGGGATGAATTAATAAATCATCTGGCTAAATAATGCACAAGTAGAGTTGATTGATCAGATCGGCCGAGCCCTAGCACAAGAAAACATGAATCACCTTCTTTCATTTGATTACGTAAAACATTTGTTGTCTTCATCTCTAATTTCTTTCTACAGCAACTGAGAGATTCGGATCAATTCACAAATTTATTATATATTGTGCTGTTGTACATGCTTGTCTGTATTATGTCGTATTTCTAGAAGTGATTGCCACTACACTTGAACTTGGGCCTGCCCTTCTTGAAGTTTTCGGTAATTTTTTAACCATTTGTGATGACAGTTTGGTTATACATTCGATGGGCATCTTGCACACAATCGCCATCATTCACTGTCTGAAATCTTGAAGGCCATCAATAATCTATCGTTTTTGTGTTTATGATCATGTGCATCAATATCCAAGTGAAATTATTTTAAACTAAGATGTAATCCACAAACCCTTAGTGAAGAACATATTGAAGAAAGTGCAACTGATAACTTGTTATTTTCTCACTGGTGCATTCACCTGCTCAAATAATTTGTATGTCCCGAGGCGCGGGTGCCGATGACCGAAGCTGCCTAACAAGGCTGGTTTATAATTTTTTATGTCACATCTCGGTGAGAATTCGTACTGATTCTTTTCTAGGCTTAAGCGTTACGTGTACAAAGATGACTCAAATGCAATGTGATGATAGAGAGAATGGTCTCAGAAGTTTTATTTTCCAACTAATGATCTAAGATCACGACCTCTTGATTAATGAAACACGAAAATGGGTTGTGAAGCACCAATTGTCAATTCAAGTCAGTTTGTTATCAACCAATGCAAAATATTTCACTGACTGGTAACATATAAAAATCAAGATTTCATTTGATCGAAGAACTATTTTAATTGCGTTAAACATTTTCTCTGATTTGTCGGAACAAAATCCAAATACGACTCTCGTTCTAAACACCTAGGAGTCTGAATGCACCGTCCAGTCACTAGCAATGTTGAGGGCACTAAAACAACAGTCATTTTCAGGATTGTTTAATATGTTGCGGAAACAAGAAACTGGTTACAATTTTGTGTCAAGGGGCGCTGAAATCTAAGTCGCAACGTTAAATCCGTCCAAGCAATAGCAATAGAAATTAATTATGCTGTGACGATTGTCGAGTTCTATTGACATAATGTACAGAGTATGACACGATTATGGAATTAAATTAGACCCACCATAGTAACCCAAGCCTCGGATTACTTCAGGATTTCGAGCAAACCGTTCAATTAACAAAATATTTTAACAATTATGAGCTAGTAGCCCAGTACATACGCCGGCTCATTAATAAACAATGGACAATATGAATATCGAAAAGGTTGTGGCCCCTGGTTGAGGCACCCTGGGGCGCCACTAGGTTTCAAGGGCAAGGGAGGCTAAGCCTCTAGATTTATGATCACATTTATGTTGATAATGACTGGTTTTATGTTTATTTATTCAAACTTATATTCTGGCCACATTTAATTGAATTTGCCGGCATTTTTTATAAAAAAAAATCTTTAAAGAAACGATCACAAAAAGAGGCCCCGTGACGCCGCTGAACTCGCATAACGATTAACTTTATCAATTGAAAACGTATCTCTAGCGCTAGAAATAAAAATACTTGGTAAGGACTTATCATATTCAATATATGTACAAGCATTGTATTTGGGAAAATACATTTAAAAATATAACGTACTTTACTACGTATTCATGAAGTGGACGAATTAGATTTTTAATCTGGTCCCAGTTAGGGAATCTGTTGAACTATGAGCATGAACTATGTTTGTTTAAGAAATATAGCAGTTTTGCCTCTGATTCTTTTTTTAATGCGTGGTTAGCAGTAACACTTACAGTAATCTCATTTCAGTTCAGTTAAAATAAGCTCACTGAATATAAATGCTTTTTAACATTACCCTTAACTCTTCTAACCGATAGCGATCAAACAATCATAAATTATAGTATATTCTAGAACTGTACCGTAAGTTGAATTTTCTTTTCGAGGCTTCATCTCCTGTTGGAACCTTTGGCTGGGATACATCGGCCGTTTGAAAAGCAAACTTTTGGCTCAGAACTTCTAATCTCTAAAACTGTAGATTGCCCAATTACTGTTCCTTCTTTACCTGCCAGGTCTGCTCTGGGATTATCGCCTTTGGAAATTTTGTGTTCCTCTTCGTTGCTGACAGGGCGGGAACGCAGTAGCGATTCAATCTCTTCAAAAGTGGACATCGTGGAGCTTTTTTGTGGTGCTTCAATTACGGGAAGAGTGCTTTCTAAAGACACATCTCTAACTGGAGTTTGAGTCTCTTCTGCTTTCTTGAAGCCTTCCTCAACCGTCCGGAATGGTTGCGCGCTACTAATGAAAGAGTCCGTGTTTATCGCGGAGTCGTTTGAAATTTGTGTTACTGGTTCGACATCATAATTTTGATCGCCAGCTGAGGGGGTATCAAGTTTTTCGTATATCTCGGCAACTTCGGATGGAGCTTGAGCGTAGACGATGTGTGTCCTGGACTCAGCCACCGCACCTCCTACTTCTTCGTCGTCGCTCTCACTTGGATTGGAGGACGTCCGAGGGCCTTGGCCTTCGTTGCTCAAACCTGCTTCTTCTGTTGAAAACAGATTTTATGCATCATTGTGGGAACTTTAAGACTTTTTGTTGAATTTAATTTCTACTACTGTGCAGAACAACTCACAGATAATGGGCCAAAAATAATATGTTTGTACTGTAACTGGGAAATAATTTAAATACAGCTACTAACTTTTGATTAATTCGGTAATTATTTTTGCTGCATCCTGCTCACCTACCTGACTGATGTATGCCAATGATCATCTCCTCATCTGGTGCTTCAACTTTCTGGCTATCAAATATCGCACCCACTCCTAAGTCTACGTCGTAAGCGTTGTCGGGAAAAGTTTTAGGTTTCTTGTCTTTTCGATAATCTTTCTTTCCAGTTTCAGATTCGTCTTGTACAGGAGAGTCGTCAAATTCAGAAGTCTGAATATCAGTCGTAGGTGCTACGGAAGAAACGCGGGTAGAAATGAACTCAACATTAGGACCTAAGTCAAACACACTGACATTACCATCTTTCGATTTTGGAAGATCTGTTGGATCGTTTTCATCACCTAAAGCAATAATTTTACGCCCCGTTTCACCTTTCCCATCCATTAGTTTGCCCTGGGGCTCAGATTTATCATGTGCGATTTCGTCTTGCTCTTGTTTATCTGCGTTTCTGTCAGACTCACGGTCTCTAGCACCCCGGTCTAGGAAGGAAACTCTGTCACGGATCGAGGGGGCTTTGAAGTACTGCTGGCCTCTAGAAAGAAAGCTTCGAGTTGGAGGTTTAATCGCAGCAGGAAGATTGAATGATGGGAATCGTCCTTGATACTTAGAGGTTTCGAGAATCGTCAGTTTTTCAGAGTCAAAGTCATTGATTTGGCTTTTACCCTGTTGTACGTACGTTCGAGTGTGAAGAGGCACTATCCTTCTATCGATTTGTGGTCGGGCTTTTTCTTGAATTCCAGAATCATTTCGAAGTCCGAATTCAGCTGAGGAAATGGAAGGAGCAGAAGTGGTTGTGGAAGAGGTGCTTATTCCCTCCGAAATTTCATGAGCGTTGTCAATGGCATCGCTGAAAACCGTTTCAGTTGTCTGTTCGTCCAAATTTTCTTCTGTGACTGTATCATCTTCTCTGTAATGTTCCGTTACATCCCCTTCCAAATTTTCAGTTGCAGGTGAACGATCAGTCGCCTCTTCTTCATTGGACTGCGGTAAATTTTCTCTTGGTTGCGTGAATGTAACTCTAGCAGACTCTGCTAACGGGAAATCATTATTTTCGATAAAGTCTGCAGGAGGGTCATCTAGGGAGGTTTCTTGAATCACTGGTGGTTCTGTGGTCAAATTGTTCCTCAGTCTCCTCCTTCGTTCTTTGACCCACTCTGGTACTCTTCGACCACCAGGTCTCTTGCGCCGCTGGCCTTGAGGCAACCGCTTTCGTAGTTTGGGACTTTCATCATCCTGTTGAGCACCGTCTGATATAGTTTTCATCACCAGACCAGCTTCCGCTAACGAAAGCCCCGTTTCTTGTATTTCATCTGCAGGAGTTAACTGCTCGGACAGAACACTTTCAGTAGTTGTTGATGTTGGTCGGTTGCGACCTCTTATCCTGTTCGAAATATTCAGTCTACTGCGAGCATTTGCAGGTGGAGTTGTTGAAGTCGTTGTAATTCTACTCACCACGGTCGGTTTGCTGCCGGATGATGCTTGATCAGCATTTTGTGTCGGCCTAAATCTTTGTCGCAATTTGCGAGTGAACACTAGAGGATGTGTTTTCTTTGCAGGCTCTTCATGTTTTTCCTTCACTTCATCCGTTCCTTTGTTCAATCTCTGCCTTTTTCGAACAACATTGAACGGAGGGAAGATCGTTGTTTCTTCTGTTTTGTCGACAAATCCTAATGAACTTTCATTCTCGTGGTCTGAAATCAAAGCTGGCGTCGTCGATGCAAATTGAGTAATAGAATTCGTGGTCGATCTTCCATTTGATTTTGTACCTACTACCCCGAAATTTGGTTTGAATGTATTCTCTTTTAGAATGACAACTGAATCCTCCACTTCTTTATCGTTAGGATTTTCATGCTGAATTTCTTCGCCTTCATTTTTTTCGTTAACAAAATCTCCTTGAGGAACATCAATTTTCTCTGGAGTTGGTGAAACATTATCAGGTTGAGGCCTTAGGAAATGTCCGTCGTTGAAGGGCTCTAGCTGATTAAAGGGCGGTGGTTGCTGGGGCAATCTCCCATTATTACCCTGGAATCGTCCACGCAATCCCTGATTTGAAATCGCTGGGAGAGCTGAAATCTGACCGGTATGTCTATTATCAGTGATGGGTGAAGCCAAATGAAGATTATCGTGCGTTTGTTGGGAATTTCTGAAAGGCTCGTGCAACGCAGGCGGAGAAGCTGTGCTAGATGAAAGGAACGGGCGTCTCGCCTCATTCCGTGCTATCTCAAACTGCTGCTGGGATGACACGCTTTGTTGCTGAGATTCTAGCGAGTTCGGAATTGAATGAGGTACAGCAAAAGAATTGAAGAATGGTTGGATCTTGAAGGGGCCAACAGTTCTCACTTCTGATGAGGCTCTATCGCTTGTAAATCCGAGAGGCCTAACTGTGCTGCTAGACGGGAAAGCTCTATTAGGAGAAAACGGAGGTGAAGTTGTTGATTCAAAGAATGAAGGGATATCGGGAGATCCTGTAAACGACGGAACACTTCCATCTGGCCTAATGGTGGTGAAAAAAGATGGTGAATCACTTGAAAAGGCTTGGCCGGCGCCAGAAATAAATGGACTATCGGTTGAATCAAAGAACGCTTCTGTATTTTCATTCACAAATCTATTTTCATCGATAACGGATGATTGCGTAGTCGTTATGAATGGACTACTGCTTGGAATTGATGTAGTGAATGGAAGGGATCTTGGAAGGTCAAACGTTGAGGTGCCGAGGAAAGGGAAGGGTGTTGCTACAGAGGAAAATGTCGACGTTGGAACGCGGAAGCGATTTTTAGGTGAAAAAGTTGTAATTCTTGGAGCAGCTGTAGTTTGATGGAAAGCGTGATTTCCTCGGAAATGGTTATGCGGAGAGAAGGGTGCTTGTGGTGATGGTGGAGCAGATTGAGGGAAAGAAGTAACGCGAATTGGAATTCTATCATCATGCGCTTCATTCGAAGGTTGCCTATGTTGTTCTCTGTCATGAGTATTCACTCTAACATTTGATTGCAGACGAACGACTGGCGGTCCAGCATCTACGAATTGGGTTGCAATGGAATTTACTGGGTTAACATTATGATTTGTTTCTGGTCTACCAGATAGGTCTTTTTCTCTCGACCGGGCACTTCCCTGTTCCTGCTTCTTTATCATTTCATCGAATCGCGGATCATGTGGCGGAGGAATACTCTGTACTCCATTTAGATCTGGTTTTCTGTCCCGGAATGAAACGGTAGCTGGTGTTCCAATATTTGAAAGAATATTTAGTGCAGGAATGTGGATGCCACGCTGCAATTGAGGAGCAGCTGTGGTAGATGAATGTGAAAAAGTTTGAGGCGAGACGAAGTTATTAGATTCCGTAGTTGCAACAGACCCTGACCTAGGTTGTTCCAACGGTTTCGGTTCACCTCTAGATGTAACTCGAATTCCTTTGGCAGGTATAAGTTTGAGATCTACAGATTCTGTTCCGGGTAACTGAACATTTCTTTCTTTGCTGTTTGAAGGGAACGAAGAAAATGTAGATGACGCAACTTCGCTGCCGCGCCCGCTGTTTTCAATGAGAGCGTGGATTTCTTGATTACTAACCGCATTGGGAAGAGGCTGGAATGCTTTTTTGGATGACGCAAGGCGTGAGTTATCCCCTTTATTGGTACGAACAGCAGAGCTCGATTGGAAACTTTCGTGGCTTTGGATTCCAGGATGAGCAATATTCTGATTGACGAAAGATCGGGGTCCATCCTCGGTCGTAGAGAAACCATGTGCGACAGGCAATGGTCTTGAGCGTTCTGACGACTCTCGAACTGTGTTTTCTTTTAATGGCCTCTCTTTAGTAATTGGTTTCGGTTGCGGTTGATTGAACCCACCACTATTGGTGAAGTGGTTAACTCTACTCGGTTGTGGCTGACTTAATCCAGCGTGGTTAATGAACGAGTTACCTCCACTTGGATGTGGGTGAACGAACACTCCGTTATTTGGGAAGAGATTACCTCCGATTGGTTGTGGCTGATTGAACACACCAGTGCTTACGGGCCTACCAATTTGTTGGAAATTCTTTGGAGATTGTGAAATGCTTGGTTGAGATCGTGGTACATTTTGATTGAAATTTTGAAGTCGAAGTTGATGTTCAAAGTTCCCTGGACTCAAATTAGTTCTTACAATGAATCGCGGATCGGAAAAATCTGGTTGTTGGCCCTGACTGGGTACAGCTAAAGTATGAGGCTGGGGTCGTGGTCTTTCAGATAATTCTTGAGCTTCCTTTTTGTTGTTTACTGTTTCCCTGAACGAATTTTCTCGAGAGATTGCATGGCCCCCGTCAGTTTCTTTAAGTCTATGATCTGGTCTGCTATGTTGTGGTAAATTAAAGTGGTCGGTTTGTTGCTGATGTATTGCAGGGAGAGGCGTCCTTTCGTTGCGTATTTCTGGTCGACCTACGTTTTGTAAAATAAGTTCTGGTTGGGAGAAATTTTCTGTTTCGATTTCGTTCCGGTTTCCCCTGGTTTGCGGAAAAGAGAAGTCTTGCTGGCTGTCAAAAATATCTTTACCTATGACATGTCTTGTGGTATCTTTTATTGAGTTACCTCTTGCTTCAAATAGTGGCGGGGGAGGAGTAGAGTGATTCCTTACTACGTTTTCTCGACTCGTTTGTTTGGCTGTTGATGAACCAGAAACAGGATTTACCGATGAAGGAGACGGCAGCTTCTCAGGTTTCACGAGGGGAATTTCGTTCGACAAATGAGACACGGAGGACGGCAACGACAACCTGACAAAGCCAGGAGGCAGAGGCCTGGGATTGCTGTGAGTTAAAAATGTAGATGGCAGTTTATTATTGGATTTTTGAGTTTGTTTTTGAGGCACCAAAGGAATTTTCACATATCCTGGTGGCGGAGGAATGTTGGAGGGTGCAATAAACACCCTAGGTAATTCTCCATTCTTCGACCTGGTAGCTTCTGGAGAGCTCAGAGCTGCTTCCAACAGCTGCAGCTGCTCTCGGGCAGCCGCTTCTTTCCCTTCAGCCGCAACCAATGTCATCGGGAACGACTTTATATTTCCCGTTGATCCTCCTTGAATTCGATGGTCCCTCTTTTGTTTAGCAGAGGATGGCGCATTCAAAACAGCTGGTGCGAAATCGGTTGCTGGTGCAGGACTAGATTCAGACGCGATCATCTTATTCGAATGTTCATCAGCAATGTTTGAGAGCCCACGCTGAGGAATGTACACTAACTGTACACTTGAATTATCCGACGTCTGGAACTTTTCCATTGCCATCTTGACAATGGTTGTTGAACCATCGGGAGTAAGACGAGTTGGAACGCCGGGCTTCAGATTCTCGAAGGTAATTGTGTTTAACTTGGCCACATGCTTGGTGCTGGCACTTGTTTGCTGGTCATCTTCGATGGCACGACTGCCTTGTCTGCACGAGAGACAAGGTGCGTGCAGAGGTTGCCATGGAGGGGCAAACTGCCAGTCCACGACGGGGCTCTGATTTGCCGAACTCGTCGACGCCGCAGCCCCAAGCAGCAGCAACGCACATAACCTGCAAAAATGAAAATATTCGTTAATAATAGCTCAATTGAAGAGAATCGAAAAGAAAAAATTGTATGAAAAGATAGAAATTCGAAAAATATATGACGAAACAATAACGCACGGGCAATATTTTTTGATGTTTTAACCATTTTTTGACGCTTTCAACGATATTTAAGCTTTACAACATATAGAATTGGATAACGCGGGCGCAGCAAATATCAACATGAGAATGCTGGCAATTCACGATAATTTCGCTCATTTTTCTTAAATTTCTCTGCGGACTTTCACTTTGGCAAACTTTGCAGTGTCGCCTAAGTATGACAAGTGAAACATGAGCATGTATGAGTTCGACATGATGCAATGACGTGATACAGCACAATAGACTCCTGTATGTATGCCTCCTTCTTTGCTATTTTGTAATTAAAGGCCAGCCTATCGCGTAGGCACGCGTTCTCTTTAGCTATGCGAAGCAGTTCTGGGACTGCAGGATTTAGGGAGTTTATGTTTTTTATCGTTAAGTGTGTCTTGGCTGGGATGTGAACTTGGCATTTTACGACCTTCATATGCGACTTAAGAGCATTCTTTATTGTACCGTAAATGAAAGAGAACAATTCACATGCATTATCAAAATTTACTTTAGCCCGAGAATTCCCAGGTCAGCCCAATCGTAATTTTTACGGCGCCTCGTGCAGGAAGACAACGCCTATACACGGTAGCTGCTGGTTCTTTCGGCAACGTTAGCTCGTGACTTGGATAGACAGAAGGCAGGCGAGCGTACGTACTTTTATTAACTACCGCGCTTTGTTACGAAAGATTTATGCACATACTTTGAGTGTTTGTTTGCTCACTGCATACCGCTCATGGCTGAATTGGCGGAAGTGTTATTACTGCGCGCCTTCTTGAACCTCGCTTTGAACTTAATTTGTTTATGAATTTTGGTTTAGCTTAAATCAAGTTTTATATGTTATTTAATTAAATTTGTCAGTAAAACAGTCATTTTTTGGTTGAACCGTAAATAATGGAGCTGCAAATGTCAAGGGCATACTGAGGGAAGATTTGTTGAACATATTTCTGATCACCGAAATAACCTAGCGAACCGAGTAAATAAGCTTAACAATAATAGTTATACACAGCACTACTTCACGAAGCAAGGCTTCGTCAAACTTACAGTGATAAGGTCATATTTTTATCACGGTAGTATAATCTTTTTATGCCATTGGCTACCTCCTATAAAACTGATATAAACAAGTCATCAAACCCTCTTGAGACCCTTCGGTTCCGTAGCTCCGCTTTAACCTCAGAAGCTCAGAGTCAGACTAGATCTGAAAGCACACACAAATGCACTCGCTTTCCGCAATTTCCTGGCTGCAATTCTTACGGCATTGCGAGCTTATGATGCGCTAATACCATGCCTCGCAGGGAATGAAAGGAATGGCAGGTGCGACCGCAGACACTGAACGAGCCATTTAGCCGACGTATAGGCCGGAATACCGCAACAATCGAGCTTTTGAAGCCTAAAAGAAAGCATTAGAAACCTCGAAAGTGTTCCACCAAATTCAATCTTTTATAGCCTATATAAAAGTCGAAGGGAGAGCTATCTGAATTGAATAATGTCCATAAATGACAACAGTTAGCATCGGTCCTCAGATTCTCCAATTAGTGAACTGTAGATAATAATATTTTGATGACACATATGCCTGTATATAATTTTTTTTGGCGATGTGATCTGGGCGTAGAGAAATCGAGTTAGCTTTCTTCGCGGCCGCGCTGACCGCTTCAGGAGTTGGTGGCTGAAGTCATCTGATCAGTTTTTGTGAGGTCGATATTATGCACTGTGAGGTGGACGGTATAGAGGGTCTCACTAGCACAACTCCTGCCTCAGATTGACCGATATAAACCGGATGCAAGTAATTATTATTGGCCTTCAGAATCGTGAAAAATTCTTGCTTGTTTTTCTTGGAAGAACGCGTGATAAGCTTATTGAAAAGTTTGATAAACTGTTGCAAAATTGAGGAAGCTCAGTTCCTAATTTGATAATTGTATGGCCATTATTATCCATGCGCACGACATCGGTAGACAGATTTTAAGTCTTCATTGCCTTGTCTACGACTTCATGTATAGAATAGAATAGAGTGTCGTCACTGAAGAATAGGCCCATGGCCTGTTGCCGATTCTTGAACTTTTCGTGACTTGATTCACAAGGGATCCGGCCTTTGGAACCCGATCTTTCCATAGCTGACGATTGATTGAGATAGCTGTTGGACTTATTGCCTGGTCCGTAATTTGCTAGGCATTTTAAGACTGAACATATGCTCCTGCATAGCTTCGTCTAGTCTGTTCTTGAAGGCTTTCATACTCAGAGCGTCAACGATGCTATCAGGAAGGCTGTTCCACATGTCGGTGACTCGAAGCGAGAATAAATGTTGTCGCAAGGATGTGTAAGAACGCAGTTTTTTTATTTATTTTTCGTCAGGTTATGATATAAACCGTGTGATAGACTTCATGTATAATAGTGAGGTTATCATGCATTCTGTGTGATAGACTTGATGCATAATAGTGAGCTTATCATACATAAGGGTACGCACACAGTGAAAGCAGGTTGCCAGCGTGCTGGTTACCTGCTCAGGCTGGCGCCTGAAACCGTAGAATACAGAAGCCTATTCGTACAGGTTTTCACTGTGAACACTTACATTATTATCCTATGTTCATTCTTGTGTGCAGGTTGGAGCAGGTTGCCCGCGCGGGCAAACCTGCTTCCACTGTGTGCGTACCCTTAGGCATGATAGACTTCAGGTATAATATTCCTTATTCAATTTTTTTTTATTTCTGGCAAAATATCAATACAGCTTCCATATTTTACAAACTTTCCCAAAATTGTAACCTGAATATCTATTGCATAGTCAGTCTCATATAAATTTCCCATTGATTTCAAAACGGCATAGGTCATATTCAGTCTCGCGTGGTACGGCAAGCAAAAGTCCAGCCCGTAAATGTCACTGGCAGACACGCCGCGTAACGCTGCTTTCGCTGGACGCGGTCACCAGTAACGCAATGAATTATTTCCGCGTGACGCGCATGTTTGCCGTGAACGCGGCATCATCGCGTGTGTGATATAGAAAAGCGTTCCTAAGAGCGACGATATAAGTCAGAATGACCTCTAAATCATTAATTTTTTATGCAGCAATGCATCAATGTAAACATATATTTATAAAATAGTTATTTGTTATAAAATAGATCCACCTGAAAATTGGTATGTTGTTCGTTTTGACCTGCTTGGTAAATATTTAAGAAAAATATTTGTTCATTTATCTAAAATTTCGCTTGACTCAAGAACGTTTCAATTCTCAGGAGAAAATCGATCGGACGATGCATCGTTGGAACTCTATAAACCGATTGACACTTCAATTCACTATACATTTTACGGTTAGAAAGTTGACAGTAGAAAATATTAAAGGCCTTAAGGAGAGCGACGCATAGTATCGGTTATCGGTTTCTGCATTTAATTTTCTCAAACTTCGCTTTCATATTCATTGCTTGGGAAACGCGAGGAACTGAAACTATATCCCGCCCTATAGAAAAGCGGCCACAATTTCAATGCAAAACCATGTATCTTCACGTCTCAGGAAGCTTGAATTTTTATAAAGAATGTAATAATAAAATATTTGTACATTTTACTCAAAGCTTTTCTGTGACCAGATTCATACAGAATCATGTCTTTACCCAGGTCAGTTTCATTTGTTAATTGATGTATGATTATGTATCGATGATACATTAATTATATGCTGTATAATTATCTGATCGTAGATACATCGCAATTACCCGCAGATACATTAGGTACATGATTATCATGTTGCAGATTAGCTCACAGGTATACTGTTCCAGCTAATTGATTATCTTTAACAATCACACTGTTAGAAAAATTACCGTTAAACGGTATTACCGGCGTTTCAGTGGCCGGTCGGCACGTGAAAAGAAACACCGTGTCACCGTTTTTATTCTAATTTAACACTAGAAATATGTAAAACAACTGATGAAAACGGCGAAATAGTTTATTTTCACGGGGCGCTCGGCCACTATAACGCCAGTGGGACCGTTTTTTCTAACAGTGCAGGATCACGATGACCGATTCACGCAACGCTACTTGGTTACTTCATTGCATTAATTATAATTATTGGCTTACCAATCTTCCCGTGTATCATTATTGGCTTGCGGTGAGAACTTATCGCATGGGTGTCGTTAATTAATATGCCTCGCTAAGGCAGCGCTCTGTGATTAATCTGCAATGATGTATGCCTGAAGATTTGAAAATTTTATCCAAACGTATAAGATTAAAAAATCGATTTAATTCTTTAATGGCACGATTTAAGACTGGAAATACTAAAAAAACTCGATTTAGTACCCTCGAGACTCGATTTAAGACTGGACATACATACATGGTTAAATACATGAAAGGCTCGATTGAGCACATGATTGACTCTATTAAACATTTGAAAATCTCGGTTAAACAATCGAAATAGTTCATTTAAACTCGAAAGACTTGATTCAAGATTGATAAGATTTTCTTCATAAGAAAAATTTTTATTTAACATTGGAGGACTTGATTCAAGACTTTGTGTAGCGCGTTGGTGTGAGTTTCATGAGTATTATTTACCAGCAGAATTCAATAATTGCATCGTGAGTGCAAAAAATTTTTCATATTAAAAATGTTGAAAAACCGAAAAAATTGACGATTTCATGGAGCACGGTTGACATTTTTTATTTTTATATTCGATTTTTATTCATTCACTTCATTGCAATGACAAAAATGCGCATTTAGACACCAAAAATGAGGCCTAATCCATTTTGATAACGAATTATCTACATGAGCACATTACACATCATGAACGTTGCACACAAATTTGGATGATGTAGTAGAGTGACAACATTCCTGCAAAACTTTAAAGTTTTTGAATAAATGTATCATGCAACTGCAAATACAAGCATTACCAGAGGTAAACCCGTCTTGCCGCCAAGAGTAAAGCACGCGTCACTTTCTTTCTTTGTGTCGTCGAACTCATACCCTTCATACAGAGCACTTCAATTTTTTCTGGTGTGTTGTTAACGAAAGAAATAGGAAAAGATCCGACATCTTCATCGCACCTGGAGACGGAACCTAGACCAGTTTTCACTTTTCGGCATCTGGAGAAAACTCGATGCCAGCTCCAAATTATTGACGCAGAGACGCGTGGCCCGAAGGGATGTTTGTGCGGAGACCAGATGCGTTCTGGTCACACGCAGTTCATTGAATGCCCGCAAACATGTGCATTTAGTGCAAAAAATGTGTATGCTTTCACTTATTTATTTGCGTACGTGATGCTTTTTAGGAAAATGAGAATAGTCAACTTGTTGTTTGATTTCAGGAACTTGATTTGATCGATAATCCTTTCACGTTCCGCCCTTTTCTTAAAATAAAATGACCGTTGCACGAAAATTAGCATGCGCTCCTTCTTTTGAACGCAGAATAATTTCTCGAATTGTACCATAAAACTTCTGGAGCTTCATAATTTCTCTTCATTAGAGTCGTCATAAGTCGTCCATGAAGAAAGCAAAAAAGCTAACTAAATCATGGATGTTGGGTCCATGGGCCCAAGTTTCTGGCTTCACAACAGCACGAGAATCCAGCCTCTGGCTTTACAGCAGCATGAGGGTCCGGCCTCTGGCTTTACAGCAGCATGAGGGTCCGGCCTCTGGCTTTACAGCAGCATGAGGGTCCGGCCTCTGGCTTTATGAGGGTCCGCGGCCTCTGGCTTTACAGCAGCATGAGGTCCCAGCCTCTGGCTTTACAGTAGCACGAAGGTCCGGCCTCTGGCTTTACAGCAGCAAGGAGGGTCCGCGGCCTCTGGCTTTACAGCAGCATGAGGGTCCGGCTTCTGGCTTTACAGTAGCACGAGGGTCCGGCCTCTGGGTTTACAGCAGCATGAGGGGCCGCGGCCTCTGGCTTTACAGTAGCACGAGGGTCCGGCCTCTGGCTTTACAGCAGCATGAGATTCCGGCCCCTGGCTTTACAGTAGCACGAAGGTCCGGCCTCTGGCTTTACAGCAGCATGAGGGTCCGGCCTCTGGCTTTACAGCAGCATGAGGGTCCGGCCTCTGGCTTTACAGCAGCATGAGGGGCCGGCCCCTGGCTTAGCAGTAGCACGAGAGCCAAAGATCCAGCAAAAACTGGCAGGGCTGCCCGGTTCCGGAGCAAAATTTCTACAATGAAATTTAGGTGCAAAAAAAAACCTACGAAATTGCTCGGTCGCTGAGCTGGGAGCATGTGAAGCGAGATTTTATCCTACGGTGACATTGTTTTGATATCGAAATGAATTATTTTTATAGCATTCAGATGTGGTGCTTGAAACGATTGCCAGATCAAGAGGGACTGCACTACTCGCGATTGCAGATGATAATCGTATTTACAGAATTGATTGAAGCTGGGGTGGAAGTCTTTAATTTACAAATTTTTATACCAGAATGGGAATCGGGTGATGGCTTTGAGATTTATGTGTTTTTTTCATCTATCCTCAAAATGAGCGACAAACAGCCTGCGTTCTTTTATACTAAGGCGAAAAAACTCACTGACTAAGAGAAGTGCATGTAAATATTTGAGTTTGCTTAGAGAAAGCAAATCAGAGGAGATATGTTGCGGCGTCGTTTTCCATGAAGCTCGTGCTTAGAATCGCTCGCTCGATGCAAATCTGCCTTTCTTGTCTTGCATAACTCGATGAGCATTCTCTTGCGTATTCATATAACGCACGCATTGGTAATCATTTTCCGGATGGAAGACGTGGTGCTCGGACTATGCAAACGTCATAATTTAACCAGCATTTTTCGAACTGAACAAGCAGGATGATCATATTTTCATGGCTTTTTCTGCATGCTACTTGTTCACTGGCAGGATCTTGTTTTAATTTTTTTTAGGATGAGGCTTCTGATATTCGATTTGAAAAAATATCTACCTATTCATAAAAAATTATGATCTAAAAAATTATATCAATCTATTGTTCCCAAGGTTAAATCTGAATACATTTAATATAAATAGTCAACTCCAATATGGCCGTCAT
The DNA here is from genome assembly GCF_000764305.2 of Hyalella azteca. Taxonomy (NCBI): domain Eukaryota; kingdom Metazoa; phylum Arthropoda; class Malacostraca; order Amphipoda; family Hyalellidae; genus Hyalella; species Hyalella azteca. The sequence continues at coordinate 108,016 of NW_025942117.1, read as the reverse complement.
GATTAAATCAAATGGTCTGCGTATATTGAAAATAATATATTTTAATGGGCCCTCTTTCCGGAATTTCTTTCCGACGTGACCATCAAGGAGCAATTCGATCGTGGCTAACGACTCACTTCACTTTGATTGCAATTCGCCAGTTAGTGAAAGCGAAGAATTTTTCTACTTCCTTCGCTGTTCAACGGAGTCTTGCTTCGGGCTCCGCTTTCTCGCTGTACAACTCTACATCAAACTTATTTTTTCTATACCAGCGACTGATTTCTCTGGAGGCATATATTCCTGTCTTTTATATTATACCAGGCTTGTCATGAGCTGAACATGCATAAACAATCAGCCATCATGTTTTCAACGGATATTGCAGGTAATATTCGCAGAAGGTGCTTTAAGGTAGATTTGATATACGGTAGTTTAGGTTAATGGTTCAGTAACGCATGGACTGTGAAGCGCTCGAAATTGCTTCATGAAATCAATGAGTTTATTTTTGTGATACATTTTGTATATATATATATATATATATTTGGTTTGAAACAGAGTGGTCGATGTTCCTATTATTTGTATATTGATATGACCAAATGCCAAGAGTACGAAGTTGCTAGGCTGAACACTTGAGAATATTGTTAATATCATAATTAATGCTACTGCTATCAGTAGTAGCAGTAGCATAATTAGCAGTAGCTAATTAGCTACTACTGCTAAATATAGCAGTAGCATAATTAATGCTACTGCTATCAGTAGTAGCAGTAGCATAATTAGCAGTAGCTAATTAGCTACTACTGCTAAATATAGCAGTAGCATAATTAATGCTACTGCTATCATTAGTTTTCTTGAATCACAAGCTAACCAAGAATTCAAAGTCAAAGAAACGTCTAGTAAATTCTACCTATTTGGGTTGAAAATCTTTCGGAGACGATCTCCATCATCATCAAAGCTTCAAATTAACTTTAAAAACAAAAAAGAAACACTATTCAACAGGTGAAAAATGAAGATAAATGTGCTCAGTATACTAGGCCAGGTGAGCTGCCAGGACGGAAATGGATGACTACGTACAGAACCATGGATCTTCTTAACCAACTCACAATTCCTATGCAAAGAAATTGAATCGTTGTTGTTCCCCCGGAAATGGCTGAGGTTATACTGGGGGTGATGTCATGATTGAGTCTCCCTAACTGCTCAGACTTGAGCTCCATTCTTCCACTTTCACTTTCGGATGACCTTAACTTTCTTTCTGGGAAGTTTGATGACCTGCCTATATATCGCCGCCGCGTTCTGGTGCACCTTCCCCGGAACAGTCTTGCGAAATCCAGCTTCTATTATATTATTTCAGTCAAATATTCAATGGGGCTATAATATTCCACGTAACATATAGAAACCACAACAAAGCGACCAATAATGCCACACTTAAATAACAAATGCCTTGTCGTCTACAAACCGCGAACTATGGTTCAGGCAATTGCTGAGACGGCAGGTAGAAGCTATGGTTTAACCCATTAGGCCATTACTGTATATAGTAATGGGTAATTGGGACAAATAGCATTGACAACGGTTAATGTATCAGTCGACAAATAGTTTACCCTTTGTCTACTGATGGTTACTAGTGTTACCAGTCAATTGGATGCGAACGGCATTGGTGATGATAAATGTTTTTACAGACAAAAAACTAATCAGGTAGCCTCAGGCCCCAACATATGGACGCCTGCTCAAGGCAGCGTCACCAAGAGGCGACGACCGAAGCTTCGCCTGGGACACAATAATCGCTGACAAGTTCAGGGCGCCGTAGGCGACGGTTCATCTCTTTAATGAGGCGACAAGAAGGCAATGTTAATGACCCTTGCGAGACCAGGCGTTTCGCTGCTCCTGCGACGGAATAAATGGCTTTGTGTATTTCTTTCCCGCGTATAATTTGGCGCATGGCACAACGCAGAAACTATTGTAAATTGGTACCATGTTCATCATGTTCGGTGTCATTAATATTTGAATCCGATGGTTTAGAGAAATTGAATGCCAAAAAATCACAACCAACGAGAAAAATCATATTACTTCTACATGCTGCGATATTTGGGAGTTATTTGGAATTTAACTGCTTTTGTATCAGTCTCTCTAATCTGAGCATGACATTCCATTCTTCTGGCGCACCATGTTATCTAAATGAGTTCTTGCAGCATTTCGATATCGTCACTTGTAAGGAACACTATTTCATTACTTCTCGAAAGGTTAGCCATCAACAACCGGCCATTGTTGCCATTATGAAGAAGAAAAAATTGTGAATCATTTCTACGCAAGCAAGCCCCTGCTAGTGAAAGTAAAACTGTTTGGCTAAGAAGTCTCCACGGCGCATTTATCCGGAGCAACGACAGCCGTAAAAGGACAGGCAGAACGTCGAAGTGTTCACCACCGCTGAACCCCTTTGCCTGAGTCATCAAACTATAATTTGAGGTTATTGCGTCTATTGATGAGAAATAACGGTTTAATTCATGGTTTTATAACGCAAATCTTATTCCATTCAAGTTATAGAGTTCTAGATGTGGTCGAATTAGTACGTTTTCTTACGTGGCAGTTCGTTCGTCGTTTTGTTCGAAGTTTAGTATAAACGGAGGAAGTATCGACGTAGTAAGTATCAAGGCACCAACATAACTACAGTGATTATAATATGGCCTTATTCATCAAACAATGTAACTGCAGCTTATGATAAGAATATTTTCATCCCATATACAGTGAAAGTTATGACCACTTTAATTTTTAACCATGACTCACATTGGCATACGTTCGAATTATTTTTTCGAAAAAGTAGTAATGCGACCGATCCCAATTAGTTCCCAAAAAGTGACTGATCCTAATTCGTACAGTTTAAGCTGCAGCAACCAAAAACATGATCACGAACCGCGGGGCTGTAGAACGTCCGGCCTTGGACGTCCAGCTTGTGGTCACGTCAACTGCCACGGGGGCTTGTGATCCAACTCCCGGCATATGGCATTCGTCTGAAGTGTTGCGACGGAGCCGTGTCGCAGCCCCAGACTTGTGTAAGAGAATTTTATGTTTCTTTAAGGGTTTCTTTTAAAACTAACGTGGCTACTCTCGGTGTTGAAAGTTGACCCAGTCTCTTTACCAACAATCTATCCCCACTTATGCAAGTACCGGCAAAGTAGATAATTTTTTTTGCACGCCCTAGCTTCCAGCACGGTTTTCAGGTAACTTTATTAACTTGAAATATAAAAAAAATTCGATCAGTACTCACTGCAGTAAGTGACAGAGAGCGCATTTTCTCGTCCGCTCCTCCGTGAAGTCACGGACAGACAGACATACATGACGAGCACAATAGCGCCTTTTTTCCATAAATGAGAAAATGCGCTAAAAACAATAAATTGATGCGATTTGGGAGTGAAAAGGAAATACACGAGAACTTACAAATTTGCATTCCTACATTGAACTGGAGTTCATGGGAGTGTAGCATGTGCAGGAGGTTGGTTACACTCTCACTTTCAGAGGCGTTACCAGCGGTGGACGCCCTGACTACACCTGACGATATGGACGCGGTGGAGCCTTCAGCCGTATATAATATACGACATTATCTCACACGCACTATATTTAGTCGATGATTTAATATATTATTTGTCCTCCTGCATTGCTTAACTGATTCATCTGAGGGTTGGAACAATGGCACTAAGATGTAGAATTATTTTATTAAAATGAAAAATATTTTGCTTTGACTGTATTTTTTGGAAGTAAAGATCTTTCCATAACCTCCATTGGTAAAATGAAGATCGTAGAAACTAATAAAGCTCGTGTTTTTGATGATTGCAAGTGTCGATTTTGTAAAATTTCTAAAATTCAAATCCTTATCTTGGTAATACTTAACACAATAAATAACTGCGAGTGGAACATTAGTCATGAATAGTTTCAAAGATTTATACCTACGTTTCAGTGAAGCGTACAGTCTATATGATTTGCTATGCGGCTTGGAGTTTCCCAGAGAATCCAACCACCCTTGTCGTGCGCTGATATCCTCAAATGCTTTCTGCAATTAATTATTTGTCAATGATTCGACAGCTAAACTAATTGAAAGCTGCAAATTTCAGATTATAAGTGGATGATCAAGTGCTGTTGCACTAACAGCTCCTGTTATATATCATCAATATCAAGGGAATTAATGGTAAATGATTGATCAACAATTAAGAAATAACGTAGATATCTCCGCGAAAATGTGCCATTGGTTCGAAGGCGTTCCCATCTTCTGAAGGTCACGATCCATCACACGGCCACGCAGCTCTGCATCACTGTTCATCATTTCTTTAAAAAATACATGTATTTCCTTGAAGTTTCCTTTAATCTTTGTATCAGAAATACCGTTGCAAGGTTAAGAATGATTAAACGATCTTCTGAAACTTTTAATGGGAGGCGATACACGCTTCCTGCAAGTAGCGATTGGTCTTGCTGAAGACTGTACGCATTATTTGCACTTGAAAATACAATTTTAGATTCACTCAAGAACCTATGCATAAAATGTGTGTTATTTTTAAGTTTGTTCGATAGTCATATATGTATTTTGTATTTTCTTTTTGTATCGCCTCCATATCAACAGCAGCATTTTAAGACCTCATTAAAAATCAGCCTATAGTAACAAAAACGGAAAAATGCAGTTAGCTATTTCTACTCTAGACTCCTATATTCTGTTAGTACAAAATACATTTTTTCCGTGACTGCTCCCGCGAGTCGCAACCATAGAGCGACGGCAGCTCGCGAAAGCGAAGAACGTTACAGTTAGTAACGCGTTTCCCGACACGGTCCATTCGCTTTACGTACAGACACGGCACAAAGGTGGACGGCACAAACACTTCTGTGTCTATATTTCTGTCCGAGGTAAGGTTTATGTTCTACAGAAATTTTCTAGGTGTTCTATTCCTGTTTCTAGGTAGAAAACATTTATTATGACCCTCACTTTGTCGATATCATACATCTGGTTTAAAAATTGATTAATTTAGCAGGAAACACCTTGAGGAAACCGGCGTGACTTTAGTCGGATGAACATAAGTATTTTTGCTTCAGTTAAGTGGAAATTAGCATAAAAGTGTTATAAATTTTCCTCCTGTCATTTCAAAATTCCTTATTGTCATAAGCAAATAATATGAATACACACCTTTAATATCATATTAAATTGAGCCTGAGAAGTAGGCTCTCTGCGAAGGATTGTTCTCCACTGAGCGTAGAAGTTCCTTATGCTTCTGTAACATCTCGAACAAATTCAGTTTAAAAAACCGCGACTTATAAGGCTATTCATCGGCTGTCTTCATAAAGCCCCTAGAAAATGTATTACTGATCACCACACGGCAACTTTTATATAAGATCTCATGCAGCCAAATTCTTCGGAGGGAGTGCAATAAATTGATGCATGTTTTGTAATACCATTCATGAGATAACATCAAGGTTTTAAAATTACCCTTACATTCCTGAAGATGCATTCCTCTGTAACTTTTCAACGACTTTCTACCTTCGAACAAACACACTCAAAGCGAGTGATGTATTTATTTAAAATTGTCACCAAATATTACCATCACTGTGTCGGAGAAATCTCCTGAGCCTTTGCACTGTAATTATTGACCTAAACCTTGTGCTTTATCGCATTTCAAGAGAGAAGACAGAAGCTAAATTAAGATTTCTACTTGACAATTATGCAAGTGAATTAGCAGGAGCGAGGTTGATGTGATGCAGTGGCCGTGAAGTGCTGTCGTGATGGCCAAGAGCAACCTCGTGAGAACCTAAATGCGATGTCGTGTGAACCTAGATTAGGTGACGTGTGAACCTAAATACATGTAAGGTTGCGTGTTAACTTGAATACGTACGGCGCCGTGTGATCCTAAATACGACTCCGTATGAAATAAGATGCAGTGTGAACCGAAAGATGGCACCGTGTCAACCAAAAGACGATGCTGTGTAAACCTATAAATAGGAAATACGTCGCCATGTAAAGCTAAACACGGAGTTTAGACGCTGACGTAATGCAGAAGCCTTTCACTTATAGATGTTTATCGCGAATATTTTGATTCTTGCCAAACAAGGAAATTCAAACGACGGAAATGATAGCCCGATCCATGAGTGGTTTATGTCATGTCCCAGGGGCTGTTTAAGATCGTTCGATCAATTTTACTATTATAAAAAAGTTTATACAATTCGCGAGTGGTGAAGGAATGCGTTGTGTTTATAAACCGTTGTTTGTTATGAGGTCTAAATTGAGGTGTAAATGAGGAAAATAATCCAAAAATTGAAGCAGCATATTGTAGTTTCTTTCCTTAAAAGGGGTTTATAAGGGAACCTAAGGGGAAAGCGAATCATTACTTGTTGTATTGTAATGTGTTTCCTTGCAACTGATTTGAGCCGTGACCTCCCAAGAAATTCTACTTCGCCGATGTTGTTCGTCATAACATTCTCCACGTCATTAATTCCCGTGATCAGGAAGAAAGAGAGGAGATCTGTAGAATAATAACAGGATTAATGATGATTAATCGAGCATGTTCCTTGCACCTGGAATGTCAGTTGAAGGACTACAATCGACTTAAGGCGTTGCTTTAAGGAAAAAATAATAATTTTAATAGATTTTGGAATAATTTTGTTCAAATATTTGCTTGGAACTAGATGTTTCTCTTCTATTTTTGCGTCCCGGGGATCAACATAACGGGAGTTTCTCAAACGTTCATCTTGTCAGCGCTGTCACTTGAGCGTTAATTGTGATAACGTATGTAAGCTTTAATTTATTTTTAAATTTTGTTAAAATAAATGTAGTAATGAATGTCATCGTAAATGAACTATCGGTGTTACAACTAGGGAACCTGTTCCAAACATCTGAATGTAAATGACTTTTCAAATATTTTGACTTTAAACTAAAAAAAATGTGTTTCAATACCAGTTTACAACAATTCAGTCAATTAGTTGAAAACACGTGTGCAATAAATCGCCTCGGCAACAACTTACTATCAACTGTTATCAATAATGCGATAAAGAAAATTATTTAAATTCAATACTAAATATGATGGTATCCTGAATTTCAGGCGTTGAATTCTTTACAAGCACTCATTAACATTGATGGTTCAGAACCTGAGTGGCTGACCTTGAGTCGGCCGTTGATCGTGAGCACGTCACGCCACTGACGGAACTCGTTCATTTCACGCTTTTTCAAGCGCGACGAATTGAGTGCAAAGAATGCGTGTCGCTATTGTTTGCACTGTGTAGCCGTCCGTCCAAAGCTGAAACGCTTTGCCTAGTCACACCCCTTACTCTTGGTTTCGGTCTCGGACTAAAGACTTGGAGGTTCACTTAGGTCCTTTCGGTTCACGGAAATAGCTGAATATGCTTCAGTGTTTCGAGAAATGTTAATGAGGTTCGCTTGCTCTTCCACTATATGCCTCGTCAGTGGTTACACCAATTCTCGCTCACTCTTGGTTTATGTCTCAGGCTAAATTCTTGAAAATTCTCTCATGCCTTTGCGGTTCACGGGAATACCTGAAAATGTTACGTACTGTGTTTCAAAAAAAAATGTTTCCTCTCACTATAGCCATAGATTATAGTGAGAAGACTGAGAACTGCCACCTGATCGAGGTTCTTCCGAGTACACGTGAGTGTTTCATCGCTCGTCGGAAGCGATGTGTTGCAACGCAAGCTATGGGCTGACTAAAGTGCTATGAAAGCATGGAGCTTGCTCAATTCTCCGCTATACTCGAAGCGGTATCGATGAAAAATGTTACGTCTTTCTTCAAAACAGGTTACAAATGGAACGGTAATTCTTCAAGAGAGCGGAAAGATCTTGGACGTTGTGAAACAACGTACTTGGAATTTAATAATCACGCCCATGTGTGTTAAAATCGTTTTCAAATAGGGAAGGGGTGAGTGACCTCAAATGAAAAAAGACCGATACACGCTATTATTAAATGTTGTTGATTCTGGGTTGAAAAAATGTATCCTTTCATAGCATACTTTTTCATTTTGAAAATTATTTTTGGCACGATTTATCTAAACTATTTTATTTGATAAAGTAATGCGGGAAATATGTGCAGGAATTTCGGGAAGACATTATTGTGATATAATTTTGTGCGATACTAACCTTATTCAGAAGGATTCACAGAAAGTTGTTCTTGTAACGAATTTTCCAGCATCGCCACAAAACATTGCGACATATTACATCATCCACCGCCGCACATGATGCCGTCGCTAACGAAGAAGACTGCACTTTTCATCACCGTAAAACGTCAAATAAAGCTTAGGTTTCTACAACGGCAATTTTGTGAATATTACAATTTTGTAATATTCACTTTTTCACTAACGTGATTCGCTAGGACGCGATGTATGGAGTAACTCTTCTTTGTTCGATGCTTTGCAATTTCTGCATAACAATGAAGAGTATAAAGCAGAGACCGAGCACGATCAAGTTACTCACGTTATGAGATCTTGTGGATAATGAAATGACGCATCTTACTTTATGGACGTGACTTGATCAAAAATTCAAAGGCGTTTCGATTGAACAATGATCCGCTAGCAAATAAATTTCAGCAACACAATGCACAATTAAACTTCACGAAATTTACTTAAACATTAATTTACGAGGTAAATAGATTCTGAAAATTACCAAATTCCGAGTTATTGGTGCATTACTTGAACGTTCTTGTAATATTGTGAAAATTCCTTGGATTTTGGATGTGCCATTGGATTTTGAGTTAAGGAACAATGGGGAGGACGCAGTGAGTAAGTATTTTTCGGACGCAGTCCGAAAAATGAGTAAGAATAAAAATAATTATGAATGCCAGCATAAAGTAAAAATCAGATATTGGAGTATGTAGCTGGAAACAAAAAATTTAATGGTGAGAGCGAATATATTCGATTTGAATTGAATATCAAGAATATAATGATGCACAAAGTATTTTAATAGGGGAATTTTTTAACATTTCTCCGTCATGTTACACTGGCTTAGTAAAAAGTTAGAGCTATTGGAATTGTGTGGCATCAATGCAGACAAAATTGCGAAGAAAATGTGTTCTCGATTTCGTCAGAAATCGTGTATATAAATAAGGCTTAATGGTCTGTAACAATAACTAAGATGTAGTAAATTACAAATATGACGCAGTCTCGTGACTGACGCCTTCCTACGTGTTTATTTAGCCGCATTTTCCGCCCCTGAGCGGAACTGATGCGTTGCGGCACGTCGCTGTGCTTGCAACAGATTTTGAAATCGAATTATTGTGTCGGGTCTTGATATTCACGAACTATTGGACGTTCGTAGAGCTTCAATTGAAAAAAATTTAGCTTAGAAACATATGCATTGTCTTCCAAAAGGTATAGGTCTTCAACATCGCGGTGAAATTATCTCTGAAATTCAAATAAATTCTGTTAAGTGGAAACTCCAAACACACTTCATTTCAGTTAATGAGTGTGAACACTATCGTATTTTAGCAATTTTATTTCTCTCTACTATTTGGCATTGAGCAGTTCAGGAAAACGATATCGAAACACCTTGAAGGCGTCACTGAGAGAATATAAGTCTTCGAAGAGTATATCTTGCTGAATCTTTTTCGACGACAAAGGAAAGCTGGAGTTTAAGGTCCCATCTGTGTGAGTGGGAATAGAAGTCAAGAGCACGTCAGTCACTAGCGAACTTGTCGCTTGAGATGAAGTGATGCTCGCTGCATACAATGGGCGTGAAGCAACCTAACCACTCTCGCTCCACCACCTAATAGTGGCACTGATGTAAAGCCTTCTCAGTCACGCCGCTGCCTAGCTGCCACCGACTCCTCATCGAGTCAGTTGTTCAGAATACACTCGATTGACAACGAACTCGATTGCCAACATTGAAATTTAAAACAAAAAACGTGAGATATTATATTGGGACAAACCGCTAGTAGAGAACAGCGCGCGTCATTTGATGCGTGCGAATTGTTATCGAGGGGTCGAAATTACGGGGTCAAAATCGAATAAATTTACTATGTGAACTGCAAATATTGCACTTCCTGAAAAATAATAGCGTATAAGTTATAAAATCGATGATAAATCGGTTGACAGTGCAAAATTTGCTTGACTTTGGCAGGAGACATCGAGCAGCGAGCCGTTGCGTGCAATAATGACGGTCGGCAATCAGTGTCTCCGATAATAATCACGTAATTGATACACCGTTGTCGGAGGGATCTATCATCGGTAACACTTAACTGAAGGTGATTGCCGAATTAAGTTGAGAATCGTTTGTTGCTTAATGTACGCGGTCAGTATCGGACTCCACCCAACTCCGTAAACAGAATTACATCAGGTTTCCAAGGCTGAAAATGGACACACCTTGAGGTAGTTGGCGCCAGAGATGATATATATAACTGGTATTTATCGCAGCTGGATCAACCTTGAATTTGGTGAAGCAAGTTCTCTTTGCATGATTCGGGAAATTTTTATTCATGAAGTTTAATAAGTTTACTGCCCATTACAATTCGCGTAAAACTACGTCGATAAACAAAATAATATATTTTTAAACTACTCTGAATTTTAGAATTGAAACTCGTGGGCATCTTGGTTTAACATCGAATTATAGTAACGAAAAGAAAATTTATTCTTTTCATTACTATAATATTCTTTTATTGAATTATTTATATAAAATATATTTTTCTTTTTAAGCCCAAATTCGGAACTTGACTAAATCTTTAGCTACACCCAATTTAGATTATTTAACATAATAGTCGCTTATTTTCCAAGTGACCTCGCTCTTTCATGAGCCGAAAGCAGCCTTTACTCGCGTCAGCGTTCCATGCCGTACCTCACGCACCGCCGTATCATGGATACAAAGCAAGCAAGCAACACTGACCGCTTTTCGGGCGCACTTTGCGATGAATTCGCATGGTTTTCGCACCAGCAGACAAGTGAAGCTCACACACAACTTACATAAGTAAATTCATAATCAAAGATAATTTTTATGTGATCACGTATCACGTTGTGATATTTACATTAGAAATAATACGCTGACAGTGACCCTTGATTTGCACTGAGAAAGATACCTCAAGTGTGTGAGAACTTAATAGATATTTATCCTATTATTCGAGAATATTAAAGTGTTTTCCAACTCATTGAATATCTAACTGATTTGAATGTCCAAATTGGATTGACAATATGAATCATTTAGAATATTTTACTTACCACTTCATGTCGCTGGAGTTTTGGCACTCAGCACTCTGACATTTCCTCGTCTCAAGACAAACCAAAAAGTCAAAGTCCAGAAGCAACTAAATGCACGAGATGATCACTTCTGCTCGCTATGGCTGTCGCTTTGTGACCTATATCACAAATATGCTTGTGGGTTTAGTTCCCTTAAAAAAATATAAATTAGAGTTGGAAGAAGTTGAAAAGAAGTCAGGAGCAAGTTGGGAATTCAACTAGTTCAAAATTAGGAAGTGACATTTCACATGCGAACTAGCATGAAATATTGGTAAACAAAATTACCTAATTAAAAATTAAAGGTAAAAACCGAAAATATTCACTTGATTTTTTTTCATTTTAATTGATATGAAATCAGTTTTATTAATGAAAAATATATCAGGGCATATTTGTTTGGGCATTTACAGATAAATACAATTGGATAAATATTCATTTTGAGGATTTCCAACTCATCCTAAAAGTGTATCAATGCAAACTATTCACAATAATTTAGCATAAAGTATATAATAATAGATTGCTTTGTAAGAACACAGGGCAATGTCTAATGAGAAGCATCACATGAAACGCTTGTAACCGAACGTCCTCAAATCGACCAGAGCAGAGCCTGGCACACCCTCACTTGCTCGCTGCCGCAGCGGCAGTGAGAGTGCAGATGCGGGTGCCCCCTTCTCTGCGCGGCGACCACAGCGGGCCGGTGTGCGCGGTGGACCAAAAGTGTCTTTTGACCACAAGAGAGCGGGAGCATGCGTGGCCTTAACGCGTGCAGGGATAACCGTGATGGTAAGCGATGTTCCGGTGTATAAATTATCAGAAATTTTGTTAAATATTGTGTTGTTGATTAGATCTTTAACTTAGGATAATGAAGATGAATAGATTGAGGTAATATAAGACACAGAATTAATAAGGTCGTTGAGGTCATAAGATCGACAATACAGGTAACATTGTCATCATTAAAAGCAGCTTTAGTCATTTTTGAAGGAATATTTCGCTTTGTTTTAAACCATAGTAGATTCGAAGTAGACTTTTAGTTCCTACACTTGTCATATTCTATTAATCTGCGTCAGTAGCCATTAATTAGAACACAAGTAACTACTAATGGGAATTTACTGATTTCCAGGTAGATCATATAGTGATATAGATTTAACTAATTAAGTCATTTATTTCGAACCTAAGCTAAAATATTCATGGTGCTATGTAACTGCCACCGGCACAACACAAGCGTTTGCGTGGGGTCAGTAGATCGGAGTAGTTGACAAAGGGGTCGCGGTAACGGCAAGCCACAGCGCGGCGTCTTCGTTACCAAAGTTGTGTTGTTACATCGTCCGTTTCCGGGTGCATGGAAGAAGAGTTGCCGCCCTAGCCGCGAAAGTGAACTGCAAGGAGATAGCGAAATTGAGAAATGCGCCGTTTTCGTAATTATTGTTGTTGAAGAAGGGTTAGTTCTGACATAACGCTAAGACGCTTTACCGACGCCCTGAAGTCCATAAATTGCTTACCAGTTCTCTAATGTACTAAGATTTGGTCGTTGTTTGAAATACGGGAGAGCTTGGAGCGACAATAAGATTGCCGTATTGTTGGGAATATGGTCACCGTTGTACCGCACAACCTCTTTCACTTGATGACATAAATTTGAGTGGAACCTATTATCTGAAACTTGAGCAAATTGATTATTTTTAGAACTAACTTCCCGAGTACCCGTACTGATACACGAAGAAATAAAAATTCCAGCTCTAGTGTAGACATACGTATGTACAGTCAGCCTTTAACAACAGAGAATAAAAAACAAATTAGTTTGAGTTTTTTACACTAATTATTGCCCGGTTTTCCTGCCGCTCGAATGGTTTTCCTCGATGCAGTGTTTCAGGCTCGTCCCAGAGACGTGGCGCGGCAGCATCGTCAATGGTTTGCTTCCCTTTCAGTCTTACATCCATGTTTTAAATCTCGATTTATATTGTCGTAAATCTTCATTAGAGAAATGATTCAAACATAAAGAATTTTATCGATTAATTTGAATGAATAACTGAATTGCACCAAACAATTTTAGTTAAAAAACGCTGAGATGTGGGCATCGTGAAAGTCTGCGATAAACCCTCACGCATGGTTCCCTGAAATATGTTACGGTGAGAGCTCGGTTTAGAAATTTGTAAATATGAACTATGTCGCCTGAAATTTTTGATTAATTCTTTTTCATAATTCCTTTCTTTTACTCTGTACACTCGAAAGTAATTGAAGTGTTTATCTTCTGAGAATAACAGTCGATTTCTCTACAGTGTTCAAAACAAAGTTTTCTAATAGGAGTTATTTTTTGCAGGAAAATTTCAAGTGGAGCTATACAAACTTTAGCTCTGGTCGTGCTTCTCGTGTTTATATTCATTTACAGACGACAGAGACTTCCTACAGACGCCGGTAGTGAACATATAAGGCAGCTATCATCGCTAACTGATAAGGATTGCAAGTGCAGATCACTTTTTACTATAGATGGCTGCAGTCATTTGTTAGAACCGAAACTCACTAGTGATCAAAACCAAATTGTTGAGAACTTAAAAAAAGCGAGAAATGGTGAACCAGTTTCCATGACGGACTCTTTACATAAACTTTCTTATTATATCGAGAGATTTTACACAAATAACTTTAATCAAACTGTGAATAAATTGAACATTTCTTTACCTTACGTGCCCTGTAAAGTACACGTCTACGAAGCCAAAGAAATTGCTAATTGTTTGGAAACCAGACTCAAGCTAACAGGACGAAATCTGCGTATGGCTTTTGTAGGCGATTCGTTGGTGCGAAGTTTGATGGAGCAAATTGTGATGAACCTTCGAGTTCATTTAAATCTTACGGCTGCTGGAGGATCTGGAGTAGATCTCAACACACAATTTTTGGATGACAAACTAAAATTTTCGTTTCCTGTGCTCGGAAAAGGTTTGGAAATGCGTCTACATTGGGCTGTAGAACTTGGGAAATCCGTAGCTAAGAATCTGGCTGATTCCACGCAGCAAGGTGCCAGAGAAGTGCTTCAGAATTGGTTCTATGAAAGATCAGCAAATGATGTACCTGACTTGATTTACTTTGACGAAGGAATGTGGAGTCTTACATTCAGGTCTCAACTACACTCATTGTCTAAAATCATTAACGATTTTACTGAATTCAGGCCGATTTTTGAGCGCCTGTCTAAAAATTCCCTCATATTGCTGAGAACCCAGACAATTTTGAAAAAATATTTAGCGAGAAAACCTCTACCCAACAACGCTCTCGACCTCATGGCACAGATTGGATGGGTCGTACTTCGTGGGTCTGGGGTTTGGATTTGGGATACACCAACTCCTGTGTACCTCAGAGAGTACAATGAATGCGAGGAATTAGTACGACTTTTCGGGAAAGAAAAAATACCAAAGGCTTGGGCGTGCGCAGATATTCAACATCCAAGCAAATTTTCGGATGCAGTGGCAGCCAATATGATTTGGAATTTGGTCTGCAACAGGATAATGAGATTTACGAATGATTATTGCTGTGCTCTCACTGCATGATGAATATTGAACTAGATATTTCAAGTCCATAAATTAATAGTCAAATTTCAATCAAATTCATTTCTGCAGGTTCTTCAATTTAACTTTAACAGAATTAACTATAGTGTACAAATAAGCCGGATTTTCGATAGCGATAATTATCACTGTACATTCGTTTTTCATTGATATCACTGAAATAAATGTTTGAAATCATAAACGTTATATTGCCTTATGTAACGCAATTAAACATATATTCTGACGTATAATGAGCGAAAATGTTGCTTTGGTGAGTTAAGAAATATTCAGTCGAATGTTTTAAATTTATTGTGGCCTGGCTTGAGTTGCATTCTAAATGGATTAGATAACCTATTTCATTAGAAATCAAAGAATAATAAAGAAGATATAGTATTAATTCTTCATCAAGTCTCACAAATTGCCTCTTTGAGCCGATTTAACAAGGAAAATCATAAAGTTAAAAATTATGAAAGCAACAAGCGTGTACTATCAAGTGTAGTAATAAGGTTATCATCCCTCGTATTGTTATAAGGTTGTTATCGATGCTGTATATTATATGTTATTTTATTATCATTGTTAATTTGTAGTTATATACTCATTATTTGTAAAGTAATGCGTTATCCCGCGCTTAATTATAAGCAAGTTATCTCACGTGTAGAAAAAGCTTCATTGCTTCCCACGGAATATTAATAAAACATTTACACGACGTCGTCTTATTGAGGTTTCTTGCTCTGATTCATTAATTTATATTCTCAATGTTATTAATCATAAAACATTGGAAACGGAAATAAACGCTTTCCAACTGACCGTTCGTTGTTCGTTCCGGTGGCGAGAGGGAAACTTTCGCAGTCACGCCGGCGACCGGCCGATTCGCGAGCTACGTTCGTAACATTAATTTATCAATCATCCCTATCAGCAGGAAAAAATGATATTTGCGCATAAGGATTTTCCCTCTTGATTTTTTGATTTATCTTTTTTTCCATTCTTAATTTAGCAAGTAAATGAGAATACCAGTAACAGTTATAATTGAGAGCTACGCCAAGTTATGGTGGATAATAAAAGCTATTAAATATTCAACCAGGAGTAAGGAATGCATTCATTATACATTAGTTGAGTTGATTGTGAGTACTGAATGTGGCCTGTAAGCTAATTGTGAGGGTCTAAATCGCGAAACTGAATGACGAATGACAAGGTCGCTAGGCCCTGCGGAGTGGCTCGGCAATTGAGCTGCCGCAGTCCGCGACCTCTAAGCCGGACGCTGTCACTTGATCTCTCTGCTTTTTCCTTGAATCTTTTAATGAAACTCGGAACAGGACCGGCAAGCTTTTTTGTTTTGGTATGCAGTTTCTGATTGATATCTATTCTTGTTTGGCGCATTTTAATTGAATTTCCCGTGAAAATCTTAGCGTATGAAATTAATTATATAATTATTATTTCTATTTTATTATATTAGTTTCACAATATTCATTTATTGCATTTAACATGTGGGGTTTTTTAGGCATCTTCCAAAGTATTTTCCGAAAGTATTTTTTAAAACATCTTCCTTCTCTTATTATGATTTCCGTGAATTTTCATACATTATTAATGCATTCCTGAATTCTTTCACTATATTTACACACGTTATTAATACATGCTACTAATTTTTCTGCTAATTTTTAATAATTTTCTTATGAATTTATTTCAAGCAAATTCAATCATAAATATTTTTCTGCTGTTTTTGCATGATATTATTTCGATAAAACCAAAAGCTTCGGCAAAAATTTTTGAACTTCCATCACTTCTGAGATGCGTTTTTAAATTCGACAGAAAATGCGGAATGTGGAATTTAATGCGCATGCCACATTTTCCGTTCCGAAGCACGGAAGTCATAATGCAAAAATCATACCTGAAATTCTTCGAAAAACACTAAAAAAGTTGCTCTATCTTAAACTAACACATTCAATCGATGTGGAATGCGTAAATCAGAGTCACTGGGGTGAGAAACGATGTATCACAAACAGGTTTTAAAGCAAACGTTCGCTTTCTTCGCATAGTTCCTGAGAAAAATCTGCTAGCGAGAGTAAGCATGGATGTGAGGAATTTTTAGAGTGAAACATTCTGCGCTGGAAGAAAGAAGCGTACGCGGTGCGTGAAGATCAATACGAAGTGCAGTTAGCAGTGAAATGTATTCATCATGTGTGTGGTGTCCGTTTAAAACGATGATTTTATGTCTAATCTTAATTTCACGGGAAATTAAGCTTAAAAGTTATCGATTATTACTTACATTTTAATCTGGTTGTAAATCTCAATTCGTAGAACTAAATTTACATCATATTTCTATCACACGGAGAAAATGGGAACGCTCAATCTATTTCATTGAAATTTGAACGACCATGAAGTACATATTACACGAATATTCACCATAGAATTCATCAAGGAAGAAAGTTACAAAGCTTCTCCCATTTTATCCGAGGGTAAAATAAATTCTTATAATCATAGGTATATTTAGTTTTATTTCACATGGTACGTATTGGCATACACGAGCATCAAGAGCTGTCGTGATGACAGGATCAGAGCTTTGTTGGTTCCCCTTTGTTTGAGGCGAGGAATAATCTGGTCGTCCCTCGTTACCCTCAGTCTTGGCTTCGGAGCTTATATGTTGCCTTCAACTGTCATGTTGCATTTTGCAGCTCAAGTAATTGTCAACTAGAGAAAAGTGATTGTTTTAATGAAATATTCTTGCTAGAGGACATTAGTAGAATAAATATCAATGAAGGAGCACGCAGCAAATTTCTCACAGAAAGCGTTAAAGTTTCTAAAATGTGTCTGCCAAAAAAGGGATAGAATTTTAATAATTTGCAGTGCTGATATTAAACTCCCCAACCACGAGAAAGTAAAAGTTTGGAAATTATGTTTCAATATATTTTGATATTTCGACGATACGTCAAAGCCCTAATGCCTTTAAATTTTATTGACTCGATAATTGTTGACTTTAGTTGTGAGGCAGGCAAATACAATGCAACAAACCACAGTGAATTGAATGCAATGCAAATTTATGTGTGCGAGAACAATAAGTGGAGCGTTTTGGGAGGCGTGTTTAAACGCTAGGGCGCACATTCGCCCAAAAGTCGCTTTCTCTGAGAACGCTGGGCGCTCGCTTTCACTTGGCCGCTACATGTGGACCTTTTGCTCTTCAATAACTTTTGCTAACATTGACGCATGCTAAATTATACGGAGCAACTTGTCAACACGAATTAGGAATTTTAATGATTTGTTTTATTCGTGATAAAGATGCATCGATAATTTTCATGATGATATTTATCATTAGTGAAAGCGGTGCATCGATAAAATCTATGACGGTATAACTATTATTGGTGATAACGATGCATTGATAACATCCATGACGATAACAATTATTTCTGATAAAGATGCATCGATAATTCGTATATGACTTCTAGGTGCTAAATTGTTAGGCATATGTTGCTTTATTTTTGATTTTAATAAAATTCTTTGAGTTCTTTGTTAAGAGCAGTTACTTCTACTCTATTCTCTTTTACCAATAGTATAACTTAGGTAAAAACTTTTTTACAGAATATAGTCAAATTCTTTATGTTGTTCTGCCTGAGAAGAGAAACCGCTCATATCGATTTCATTTGTCGTCAAAGTATCACGACGCGATATACTGTTAATTCAAATGAGATGTCTGATATACATATGGCAGAATATTATAACTGTTAACTACATTATTGGAACGAATTATGCATTCCTTTTTTGGTTATGTATGCGCTATTATTTTATTCACTCTATAATTGAAGTGGGTTGACAGTAGATATATTTGCGTTGTATTAATTGTATATATGACAAGGATTTGCTTCGCTTCAATTTAAGGGCGTTTTCGAAGCGTTGGAATGCGTCTTGTGGAGCGAAAGTAAAATGACTGCCCTTCCTTCCCTTTTGCGGTTCAGCGACGTTTGCAGATAAAATTCACACTGAAGTAAAGCTAAACAACTAAATAGCGGAAAATTAATGCACAAAATTCGGTATTTGTAGGTATTTATGTAATTTATTAGTATTCTGAAGGCGAGTGTATTGGGTAACTCATCTATTCTCAGGTTCTGGGACGTAGTTACTAATATCCGATAGGCAAAAAGTGGATTAATTTAATTTTCAAACAAGATTCTTGAATCGGTCATTTAATATATCGGGACTGTGTCATTCAGGAATGTCTAAGTTATTTTCCTACAAGGCTATCGAAGACCGCGTGGCTGCGGCCGGAAGACTGAGGTTGATGAACATAAGGAGGCCAATGAAAAACGGACAAAAAGTTATAAGTTTTTTCCAGTGATAGAAAGCTCGAAGGCTTTGCGTCTTGCCGTAAGATGCAACTCTGTTAGCAGCAAGTCACTTTACTTTTACAGCATCCATCGAGCAAAGACTGGAGACTTCGTGCTGCTTGCAGACACCTCGAGAACGAACGAGCAACTCGCACACAATGATGAGCCTAAGTGCGTTTGATTACGAGATCACGATGAAAGGCTATTCAGAAAATTTGCTGTGTGCAATTCATTATAAGTATTAAAGGTGTTACTATTTATCTTTAAAATGCACGAGGATCTACAGTTCTCATAGTTATACACGCATTAGTGAGCAGTTTTATACGTTTCAATTATACAAATCTTTTTAATTTCTGAAGCTAGTTTTAATTTCTGAAGTAAGCCACAGCAGGGAAAGTGGTTGGAGTTTCTTGTCTAGTTGACCACTTTCTGGCGCCGTGTAGAAAATTAATATTTTTTTTGTATAATTGGTTTAAAGACTTGAGAAATTTGAGAAATATACGCCCGAGCTTGCGAGTACAGACTAGCAAGCACTTGCACAAAATGTACGAGCAGGACCACAGGTTCATGAACTGATGCAATATGTGTACTTTTGAAGGAGTGTTCCTACCTTGAAAATTAGATTTTTGTTCATAAACGGAGGAACTTTTGAAGTAAAAGTCAATTAAATTTTCAATCAATTTATTAGAAAATGTATAATGCCTTTATGCCACCTGATGTACGAACTGTGCCTCAAACCTGTTTTTTGTATTCTTTATCACATCAACTCTGCAATTTTCTCCTGTCGAATATAATGAATTTTTTATACCAGGATCTTCGTTTGCTACGGAACGAATTTTTTTACAAAGCTTTTATTCTGGTTTCAA
Organism: Hyalella azteca; assembly: GCF_000764305.2. NCBI lineage: Eukaryota > Metazoa > Arthropoda > Malacostraca > Amphipoda > Hyalellidae > Hyalella > Hyalella azteca. Next base: position 88,150 of record NW_025942117.1, on the reverse strand, counting down.
TGTTTTTTTTTTTTTGCATTTGATTAAATCTGCTTGTAGCTCAATTCTTTTTTTAACTCGTTACAAACCAACCAATACAAAAACACTAACACCGTTTATACTGCTCTAAATAAAGTTACTTGTTGAATTAATCATGATGTATGATGTTTTCAGGATGTTTGATGGGGCTTTGTATACAATGGTTAAACCTTAAAAGGTTATAGCTTTGCCGTCAAGTTAAGAAGTGGTGATACAGTATATCGATTACCACTTCTTAATAGTACCTAGATCAAATATTATTTACATAGGTACACTTAGCCTCACAGAGTAGCGGCCTGATCGAAACCGTCACAAAATGACGAGTGGCGAAAACTACAAATCTGATTACTGGTAATAAAATTGTAATGTCGAAAAATAAACACGAGCATTGCGGAACTGTGTAAGGTGCCGTCGGTGCTGATGTTAACTGATGTTGACGACACTGCACGCGGTTATGTAATTAGGGCATCAGATCAACGATCGGCGACCAGCTCATAAGTATAAACGTAGAGTGCCAAGTTTTTGCCGTAAGCGACCTGTTATTAGAACCTGCATGGAAGGTAATGCGCAATGCGTCTCACACGCAGCAGTGAGAAACGAACGAGACAAAATTCGAAAACTGGGTCTCCAATTTTATACCAATTGTAGACGTGTCTTGAACGATTGTAGCACTACAAGGAATACTTATTGACTTACTCATGCTCCATTTTACTGTGATATCAAGAATGCATCGTTTTTGCTCATAAAATTTGATTATAGTAAGCAAATCCATCGACCTCAACTAGTTCCTGAATTTTCAACTCTCACGCATCCATCTAGCATGCTCATTGATACGATCAAATTCCATACACATGACTCATTCATTCCGGACACGCACGTTAGTCAAAAGTTTCCGAAACACGACACCATTGTTGAACATCATTAGATTGTAAACTTCGCCTGAAACAGATAACAAACTAACGTTTGTTATCTTTTAATTCAATTGATAATTATAATTTTTTTAAATATGAATACATTGCTTACTAAGGTCATGCTTTTTTAAATTGTGTTTCATAAATGTCGGCAATAATATAAGGCTTTGTGGTCGTTGAAAAAATCCTCATCTATGAGAGGGGAGTAACATGCACATTTACACTAATGTAAACGATTTATATTAATTAGATTATTTAGCCTCAAAAATTTTTTGAAGATAGAATTTAATCCCCGGGACGCTTTTACCATATACTTGGAGTTACCTGAACCTGAAGCAATATTCAGACGTTGAGATTATGTAAGCAAGCACTCACATTCTAAGCTTTAGGTTAGCTCCGTTAGAAAGTCGTTCGTGGGTGATTATAGGAATTTTAATTCAGGAAAGCACACGAACACGATGATGTGGGAGCATCACACCGGATTGGCTATGCGTCTTGAAAGTAAAAGCATATATCGCTCTTTGCCCTTGCGTTCACACCCACCCACTCAACCTCACGCGTCGCGTCGGGAGGGCGGAAAAGTTGCCGATGACGTAACTCGACCTTAGCATTTTATTGAGAGGATTACATTGGTCGAATTGGGCTATAGGATTCATCTGGCACGTGAATTTGGCTCCATGGCTTTGGTTTTAGGTTTAGGATGTGGCCTGTCGTGGCCTAGGACAGGTGTTAGGATGTGGCCTGTCGCCGACAGGCCACATCAGACCTACACTTCAGCGCCGAGATCAATATGTTAACTGAAATGATAACTGAACTCCGATGATGCCTGAAATTTGATGATGAATGAACTCCGATGATGAATGAACTCCGATGATGGATGAACTCTGATGATGACTGAACTTCGAAGATGTCTGAACTTCGAAGATGATCGAAATTCAATGATGACTGAATTTCGATAATGGCTGAACTGTGAACTCCGATGACGACTGACTCCAATGATGACTGAACTCCGATGATGACTGAACTGTGTGACGACTTAACTCCGATGATGGCTGAACTCCGATGATGACTGAACTGTGTGACGACTTAACTCCGATGATGGCTGAACTCCGATGATGACTGAACTGTGTGACGACATAACTCCAATGATGACTGAACTGTGTGACGACTTAACTCCGATGATGGGTGAACTGTGTGACGACTTAACTCCGATGATGGGTGAACTGTGTGACGACTTAACTCCGATGATGACTGAACTCCGATGATGACTGAACTGTGAACTCCGATGATGACTGAACTGTTTGACGACTTAACTCCGATGATGGCTGAACTCCGATGATGTCTGAACTTCAACGATGCCTGGAGTCAATTTTTGCCTGCAACACATGGTCACGACGGTACAAGTCAACAGCTCGCAGCAAGCCGCGCCCATGTCTTTCTATTCAGTAACCTCTGCAAGTCTCATGTCTTAATAGCAATTGTTTTGTTAGCTGCTAATTATTGTGCAGCTCGATCGAGGTCGTAGCTCCCGACCCACGACTTTGATCTCCTCACGCAGAAAAAGCCACGAGTGGATGAGGACAATTAAGTTTAAGGTAATTTGCTGTGCAGATCTCAGAAAAAGTTCCTCAAGTCTCTGCCAAGGGAAGGAGCTTGAATGAGTCAAGGTTGCTGTGCCGGGCCAGCGAGGCTTTGTACAACACGAGGAAACCGTGACCTGAATCTCTCTTTTTTCTCAAATTAATTATTTAACTTTAAACAGTTAGGAACAAAGTACACGAATAAATCAACAAGTTCTAAAAAAATACAATAAAATTTTAAGAAGTAAAAAAAAAAACATTTCACTAGGGAGGTTTCTAAATTTGTTTGTTGTATGTACAAGACTGCGGGCACAATTATATGTAAGTAAATTATTAAATCCCATTGTAATCGTGAATGAAAACGTAAGAATATAGATATCTTACTTCATAATAGTTCAAATTCTAAAAGCTAACTACGAAAATTATGATAATCATGTTTATGCACGGGAATTACAAAAAGATAGATCAGGTACTGTAACCGCTGGATAATAACAGTAAAATTGCAACGTAGGCAAATAATGTACGGCCAATTATATGGGCTGCACAAATGACATTTTATAGTTTTCAACGGTTGACTAAAATTTTGTTATAGTTTTCAACGGTTGACTAAATTTTTTTCTATTGCTGAATAATTCAACAAATTTTATGGCAAAATGATAAGAAATTCATATATGAATTATAAATACAAGAAAGAGCTGAACAATTTTTACTAATGCAAAAAACCTTCGTTTAGTAGGTTTAGAATTTGAGATCGATTTTAAATTATACAAATACCAAACGAATACACAGACTGCGTTGCACACAAAACCACCAAGTGCACTACGTACGGTACCAACACAAGTGCAGTGCATGCTGGTCCAGTATCATTTTCCCAAGAAAGCGACGCATCCCGCCCATGTCGGAGATTACCTCGAAGAGTTGAAGTGTCGGGGCGGACGTAAGAGAATTGGCTCCAGTAACGCGCCTTTATTTCTGCCGGTGTCGTGACCAGCGAATCACGCTCGACAGAAGGTCGTTAGTTCAGACCTCTCCGGAGACAAGAGAACAAGCGATTGCAGCGAATTTTCGGGGTCGATATTCTTTAATATCTTTAGCGTCGTAACTCGGTAACTAGTAAGATAACAACGCAGTCATTTCTGTAATGGAGAACAGAGGAGCAGAGAGAGAGCAATGCACATAATGAGAGATGAAAGTCTCGAACAGAATTGGACACAAAATGTTGGCTTCGTAACATAGAAGCTCAACGTGAATACATCATGCAACACTGCAGCGGTAGTGACTGTGACTGCAACATTTATTAGTAAAATGAATACAAAGTCACCAATTCCTGTTAAAGCGACGTGTTTGTAAAGGGGAATATATACGGTGTGAACATCTAGTAACACAATTATTCTTCTAAAGCTGCTACGTCTCAAAAATCAGCCAATGCATTATTAAATTTGAAAACAGTAAGAAATTGCATAAGTAAATATTACATTGAAACGATCACACGCAACCTCATTTTGAGGCATAAGGTTCAGCAAGGAAGGGGTAGCGAGCCGTTTAAGATAGCGTCGCATACATAACTCAGTATCATGTCCGTCATGAGAGGCTCTGTGATACGTTTACTAGCGTGCATGTAGTCACCACAAATATGATCATCCAGCACAGGGTTCTCAACGAACGATTTATGCCGCATCTGACAAAGAGCGACCTCTAAAATGTGAGCAAGAAGCGCTGTGTCCCAGAACTGAACTCCCGAGTCTCTAAGAATCAGCCAGCAAATTTGGTTCATTAGATTTAGAGCAGCGTTTGGGACCGCACCTCTAGCCAACCATTCTTTAACTGGCCCGTTCGGTCGCCAAATCACAAGACTTATGCTGGACAATTTAACCAGCAAACGGCGGATGGTTTTAACAGAGTGAATCACTTCATCTATGGCGTCAATTTCGGAATTGCACTTTAGAGCCCAAAGACCAGTGTCGAGGATAACTATGTCTGGAGCAGACCCATCAGTATAAGCGTCGATCCAAAGATGAAGAAGTTCTTCAATGTCTAATGAGTTTGAATCGTGCCCACTCTGAATTGCTTCACTCATCCGGCAATCGTTTAGTTGGTCTGTATAATCATGGAATTTGTCTACAGTACTTGGAGATAGCGTGTCAATTTTTTTGGTTTGTACACAAAATAATTCTTTGTTCTCCTCACCGTCTGCTGAACAGTGATTGAATTCACTAGATTTCGTTATTTGTTGCATTTGATCTTCGAAGAGAATTGCATTGCCATGTTCCGAAAGTTTCCGAAGATCATTCCAGATATAATTCCTCTTAGACGTTTTCATTCTCTTCCGAGACAACGATGTAACCCAATAGAAATTCAAGTCTATGTGTTCGCCAGACAATCTTACATTATGTTTCACCTTTCTCCCATAGAAGTGTTTCGATATATCGAACCCTCGGGGCTCGATTGCAACGTACTTCATGTACGCAGAGGTTCTTGCCACGATGTCCTCCATTAAGTTACGAACTTGCGAATCTCCTACAAAGTTCAGCACCAGTTTACGACCAGTCCGCTGATGACGAACCGACATGCAGTTCATTATTTTAAGATGATCAAAGTCCTCAACATCGCGATGCAGTTCACGCAGCTGAGACTTGAACCAAGATCGAATAAGGCCAATCTCGTGAGATGAAATGACCTCATTCTTCCCGAATGAATTCATATCCGAATGATTACCATTCAGCCGATCTATAAATTTAGATATAAACAAATGGTGAAGTTTTTTACTAGATTGTTCTGATTGTACTTTTATAGGTTTTGTTTTCGACATTAGAAACAATGGCAACGGGTGGTTCGAAACATCAAAGAACGAAACATCGAATAAAGAAATTGGTTCGCCTTCTTTCCAACGTTGGATACGAGGTACTAAACATTTTTCTTCATTAACATACATATCATTATTTTGGTTAAACGAGTTTACAGAGAAAAATGATGCGCACGAGCGATTCTCAGATCCATTATGTGAATTTTCAAGAAAAAATGGCACGGTAATCGACTTTTTATTCCTAATGTCAGATTTTTTGCTGAAAGGCCCCGAGATTCTTCCATGAAAGTATTTAATTCGCTTTTTAGTGAGGGACCTCGCGTTATTAAAGTCGTTTAAAAATATATGGTTTGTACATATTTTCATATTTCCCATATTTTTTCTAGAGTATTCATAATTATTGCCGGAAGAAATCAAAGCGGGATATGAATCACTGTAAAAACTAGCTGCCGAATCCGTAGCAAAGCTACGGAGCTTAATGATGATGACATGACATACGGAGGCCACCACGCATGCGGCCGCCGTCACTGCTGCACAGAAGACGATCCTCTTTCGGGACCTGTTATGAAGAATAACACGTTTCAGGATTTGAATTGCGTTAGGAAACATGAGAAGCATATTAAAACTTACCGATTTGACAGCGTTTACATTGAGCAAAAACTGCGGTTATAATTAGAAAATGCAAAAAAATGCGAATTCAATTATACATAACATAACATAGTGATGTCGGCTCTGAAGTGTAGGCCTGATGTGGCCTGTCGCCGATTCTTTTCATTTCGTGCCTTGTTCATAGAATCTAAACTCGTGTCATTTGACCGGATCTTTTCATGACTGGCGATAGTTTGAAGAAGCTACTAGACTTCCACCGGGTTCGATAAGGATTTTTCTCTAGAGGCGGTTGAGGGCTTTTCGACTATCTTTTTTATTTTCTGTCCAGCCATTATTAAATGCACGAACTAGATCTCTTGAACGGAGAAAAATACAGAAAAAGGACGGAGAAACATACGACTGAGTTGAGTTGAGTATAGTAAAGTTCCCTCGAAAATTAAGGCTGGAAAAACAAGACGCAAATAAATGAATAAACAAATTATTTATCGCTAGTGCTCCTTAACACTAGTATCGAAGAAAGCTATGACATGTTGGATGAAATAAACGAGTCAAATATTTAATGGCCAAGGACAAACCTTTATGATAAATTTTCATTTAATAAATTCTGAGGATTTTTAAGATAAATAAGGAAGCTCACGAACGAATTCTGATAATTGATCATAGACGAAAAAAGTACTAATTAGACATGGGGTCTTGAAGATCATTGTAATATTCAACAGTTTATTATTGCTGATCATGAAGGTAGTGTAAAAATAAATGCAATTGAGTATGAGTAATACCTGCGAGAGTTCATTGGATATCAGCTGGAACGTATTTAGTTAAGATCGTGTGACAGTCGTCCGGCCCGTAGCCCTGTCGCAGATTTGCATCACTGCCAATTATCAACATTATCCACCAATGATTATAGGAACATTTTCGTCTACTGCCAACCACGTGTTTTTATGATGCTGCTTTGAGTTGCCGAGTTGTTCTCTGTGTTGTTTCATATTCTCAACGCTCTACCATGATCTTATCTTAGGCTCAAAACAATTTGCTCGAAGCTCCAGAAACGGGCAACTAATCACCAGTGAGAACTTGGCAGAAATATATGCCTCAGTGCAATTTTTTAGTTTCTCATCATTTGTCGTGAAAATTTCCGCCTTCGCAGCTGTTCCATGGCTTAGCTGAACAAGAAAAGAAAAAACGGTGAAAAAAATGAGCACATTCACAGCCGATCATGAACATTTTATTAACATTAAAGTATACAAAAAATAACATTTATTTCGATTAAATAGCCGGATAGTGAGTAGAACATGACCGCAAGTTTCTTCCTCGATGGAATAGACTTGAATAGAGTACAAAAAAATAACGACATTGAAAAGGAATAAATTCCACACTAGCCAGTAATCAATACCGATTTGTCAGTATGTGAACGATAAACGTAACGCTTACAATTATAGTGAACAAGCTGAATATTTTTCATCATACTGTAACAGCTTGCAATACAAATCTTGAAATGACATGAAAGATTACAGTTCAAGATGATGCAGATAATAGAATAAATTTGTAGCAAAGCGCTTTCAAAAATTGTGAATACGTATCAGTTTTCTTTCAAACGATGAACACCGCATAAATACCTACTAAATTTACGTATCGAATAAGCACCATCAAAGACACTTTTGTAAAGAGTGCTAACCAAATGTCATGATTTCATATACGATCATTTGAGGAGATCAGTGAACATAAAAATTTTCACTAACAATAGACACAAAACATACATCTATTTTACTGTACCGATGAGCCATAGTTCCGATCAGAGACACTTTTGTAAATGAGGTTAGGAAAACATCATGAATTCACACAAGCACATCTCAAGAGGTCAGAAATAAGAATATTACAACGGCATAAAGGGAGCGCGACGCGCGAGGCACATTATGCAGGAAAATCGAGGCGTTTTATGCGCAGCCGCCGAGGTGGCACGTAAATAATATCCGTTCTGTCTTTCCTGGCTGCCATTGCAGGGCTGGCAATCGTCCCGACATGGAGATTTTTAGCTGTACAAGGTTGGAAATAGACCAGACCGGCGGATATTCCTGTAAAAGGACTATCCTGTCTTCGATAACATTGCATTCTTTGAGTAACTAGCATCGTATATACAATAGCGCGATGTACGTCATTGAATTTAGTTATTCGATAAAATTAATTACACAAGATATTTTGGTACTCAATCTTATTCGGATGATGGAAAGGAGAGAAAGAGGATGGAAGCTGCGATATCAAAGTGGAGCGTATAGTGCATGAGCAACTTTGAGCCACTAATTTTTTCCAGCTAGGTTCGTTGCAGAGGTAATGTCACCAACCCAACCATGCATGAATTTTCAAAGGTAATATCATCAACCCAACCATGCATGAATTTTTTTCAGAGGTAATTTTACCAATCCAACCAATGAATTTAACAACCCAACCATGGGCGAGCACCGCGCTGGACACGAGGGCGCTGGTGCGGGCAGACGCCCTCGGTATGAGGGGCGTCCAAGAGTGGACGAGGGTGAGCACGGCGCAGGTGAGGGCAGACGCCCTCGGTATGAGGGGCGTCACGAGCAGACGAGGGCGAGGCGCAGGTGAGGGGAGACGCCCTCGGTATGAGGGGCGTCCACGAGCAGACGAGGGCGAGCACGGCGCAGGTGAGGGGAGACGCCCTCGGTATGAGGGGCGCCACGAGCAGACGAGGGCGAGCACGGCGCAGGTGAGGGGAGACGCCCTCGGTATGAGGGGCGTCCACGAGCAGACGAGGGCGAGCACGGCGCAGGTGAGGGGAGACGCCCTCGGTATGAGGGGCGCCACGAGCAGACGAGGGCGAGCACGGCGCAGGTGAGGGGAGACGCCCTCGGTATGAAGGGCGTCACGAGCAGACGAGGGCGAGCACGGCGCTGGACACGAGGGCGCTGGTGAGGGCAGACGCGGCGACCACGGCGCCCGCCTCAGCTCTGCCGCGCCCGGTCAGCCCTGCCACGACAGCACCGAAATCTTACCGACGTACGACACTTCTTCATTACGGTAAGATTAAGAAGTACTTATAGTGAAGACTCGATTCTGTGATTATCAAATGTAATTTAGATAATTTCTGTGAATGATTTTGAAGATCAATCTGAAAAAATGATGAAATATAATCAAATATTGAAATTTCCCCAGAAAATCGATCTGAGAAGAGAGGGATGCAATGTCGGAATTGCCTTAATTTGCGATTGCTGAATCTTTCTTTTTTTTTCGAAAATTGCCCGTTCACTGAGATGTGTTCCCTTGAAAAAAAAAAACTAAGAAACAAGGTGGACGAGAAAGTAAAGTGCTAAGATATCTAGAATTAGGTTGCATGAGGAAAACAATCCGTGAGTCCGTTGAAGATTTATTAAAGCTAATGTGTAACTGAAAAATTCGACTTAATACCCGAGAGCGCGAGTGTAGCAGTGAGTGCAGTGTAGAGAGCAGCGAGGGCGCAGTATAGCGGCCACTGCGACAACTGCCACACTGTCGCTGGCACGTGCAGTGCTGTGCTAAACTGCCCGATCACTGCACACCTACTGCAATCCTTCAAGCTGCCGAGACGTACATTATTTTATTTTCAGTCCTTATTTATGTAGAAAATATGAAGATATCACGCAAGCTGCACATAAATAATACAGCATATACACTCAAAAAAGTTTATCACAGGGGGACATTTCAATATAACAATTAAGAAAGTAAATAAAGGGGAAAATCTGACATGAAAAATGCAAGTGTTTTGAAAACTCAGACTATAATAAAAAATAAATACATAAATAAATAACTGGGTGGGAAATTTGAATGAAAATTTCATCTCATAGAATCAGAAAAAGTATAGAACGGGACGGAACAGCAGGCTGTCACGATATATCAAGTAAAGAAACGATCGATCAAGGCTGAATTTTAGGACGAATATAGTGATTCTGATACGCACCTAATTAGGTTACTAAGTACAATTTCTGTGCCGATTAAACTGGGATTATCTAACAACACTTTTCTTTAACGGGCGACTAAGTTCGAAAAAGAAGGAAAACTTCACCCGTGAATTCAGCCACTGAAATAATTTAAGAGCACTTTTCACTAAGAGAAGGGGATATATGAAAAATCAACATAATATAATTAATGAATTCGGTATCTGTAGATACGGTAAGATTAGGAAGTACATGTACTCACCTCATGGCGTTGCGACAGCGACAGTAGAAGTAGATGAACAGAATGTGTATCAACAACTCTGGTGAGAGATAAAAATTATTGATTAAACAAGTTAAATTTCCATTTGGATGATAGGTTCTCCAAATTTGTAGCTATTCACTATGCGTTGTGAGCAGAATAAGCTGGACAAAAATATGAAATTGAATAAACTTCATGCACCCAGTTTATGACATAATGATACACATTTCCAATTGAGTTAAATTAAATTAAATTCATGTTATAAGCGGGCAAGACGAAGCTTAGCTTTGCAGCAGCATATGTTCAGTATTTAAGTACTTATATCATTAGTCTGCTTATATCGCAAGTTCACAAGGAATTTAAAAGCAAAGAAAACGCAAAGAAAACGCCGGGTTTCTGAACACCGTGGCAGGAGCTATCGTTCTAACTTGCCTCTCGCCAAGCCTCCTCATTCTTCCGTGCGCCTCCATGCTGAACAGTGCGACGTGGCTGTATCTGAGAGTGATTTCAGGATACTCGGTTCCACTTCTGGCTGCTCGGATTTGAGAATTTTGGAGTCTCTACATATCTTTAAACGAAAACCATGTCTCAATAATGCCTTTAGCTCATATAATCTGGAAATAGTAAATCGCTAGGATTTTATATTCTTGTCGTACCCCTAGGACTAAGTTGTTCATAACTAGTCCTGTTTATTTCGATAACATGTTAGGTCTTGTTTAGGTTTTATGTCTGTCTTTGAATTTTGACTTTTAAAGTGATTTTATTCATTTTTAGTTTAGTCGAACTGATGATGGAGCTGGACTCCGATACGTTTTCAATATCGATATGGTGAATTTTCTTGGCGTTTTCTTTGCTTTTAAATTCCTTATGTTCAGTATTGAAATGCCTAGCAACTTACGGACCATGCAATAAGTCCAGCAGCTATCTCAATCAATCGTCAGTTATGGAAATATCGGGTTCCAAAGGCCGGATCCCTTGTGAATCAAGTCACGAAAAGTACAAGAATCGGCAACAGGCCATGGGCCTATTTCTTAAGTGTTCTAATTAAAATTAACAAGCAGCGATTGCGAGATCGTACGTGAGGCAGCGAGGAGACACATGAGGTAGAAGACGGTCTCCTGTCTGTATGAGTCGCAGCGCGCAGGCTGTGATTGTGGGCATACGGTTGCCCAGTTGTAGTATCCACCGCTCAGCGCCACGCAGGCCAGGGCTTTCAGCAGGCCTCCGGCACTCTACGTCACAGAGACGACTCTTGAATTAATTGGAGATTATTATCAAGTAAAAAGTATTCTCTGAGTTATATACATGCAGAACTAAAAAAAAATAATCAAAGGCGACTTTCTTGATAACGTGTTATAATCAGCATAAAATCCTGGTATGCATTATATAAGGAATTAAGACTCCCAGTATTCCAAGGGCGAAAAATGTAGGAACTTGTTATGAGAGCTGCAGGTAGGATCCAGTATTTGGAGGCTGGAATTATGAAACTAAATAGATACGCATTTTACAGATTACGTACATTAAAAAAATGTTCGAAATTCATTGAACCAACCGAGAGGGTCTGAGAGACCATAAGGAGTGAAAGTGTTCTAAAAGAAGAGAACCAGCGTTTAAAGAAAGATCGAAGTAAAATCTGGTCAAACGATAGGATACAGGTCATGAATGATATCCAATTTACTTCTACCATTACTTGTATACTTTTAAGCAGGTTACTGCTCCTATGGGTAAACATTAAAAAACTTTCCCTCTGTGTCAGTATTTCTCAAGCATTCGACACATTCATATGATCATAAAACTATCCTCAATCTCGCATTTTATCGATCGGGAGCCTAGATGGCTTCACCAACAATTCTCTGCTACCATCCTTTCTCCAACCTAATAATAATTTTAGTTTCATGTTCAATTTCATCAACAAGTTTTTCTTTTCTAATCTTTATAGTCTCATTTCTACTTCGATTGCCTAGCAACGATGAGCATGACAGCCTCACGGTAGCGAAGTCAGAGTTATGCAGCGCGTGTCGGTAGGCTGAGTCGTCGAGCAGCAACATGTCTACCATCACCACGCTGGCCTCACACTCCACATAGCGATCCACCACACCGCCACACTTAACCTGTTGATAAATGAGTACCTGGCTTGTGTTGTGTAATGCAATAAAATGCTTCTGGCGGGTTAGAGAGCCAGCGATTGTCGTGCATCCAGCTTAGAAACTGATCTATCAAAAATTGGGCCAATCACTCAATTCTTTCTCAAGTCGCCTTTATCAGGAGGGGCAATGCACTCACACCTAACCAAATAGTTTAAAGACGTGCTACGTGACTTGGAGTCCTGCCGTGAAAGGTTAGTCAAACAATTCACCTTGTTCTTAACATGATTTACGAGGATAACAGCTTGAGATTTTACCGGCAATAGCCAATGGATTGATTTTTTTTTTCTTCGAGACGACTTGCCTTGAGTAGAGGTAGAATGTTCACATACCAGTGGTCTACCTCCAAGTTGTTTAAACTCTTTACGTTATGAAGATGAACTACGTAGGAAAGTTAGATATTATTTTTAAATATAACTATAACATAGCAAATATACAATCTGCAGCCTATTATCAGTTCGTTTTGAGCTCATTTTCACCAAAAATAAACCTTCAGGATTAAATACGCAAGACTCACGCATTCAGTGAGTTTGATGTACTGGTCTGCAGCCATCTTGTAAAGAGAGGGGGCCTCAGTGAGGCACTGGATGCAGCGGTAAGCCATGGCGTCAGGTTGTTTAATGTGAACTTGGAGAGAATCGTACGTTATTCCAAGGGCAGTAACGTTTTCGGCGCATTTAGATATTTTGTTGTGAGGGCTTAGGATAGGTTTTAATGATGCAAGGAAAATATTGCTTGCACTTTTTGAGATCGATTATTGATTTCAGGTATCATAACAATTATCCAGATCAATGATAGGTTTAAAAGTTTCTAATTCACCAAATTGCTTTTAAACGATATGAATCGACAAGATTATTGGATGCTCTGACATTGGGAAGAATGAAAGGATATTTAAATTTCACAGTATTTCATCGTTAACAATTCAAAACAGTACACAGTAATTCACAGTAAAACAGTAATTCATCGTTAACAATTCAGTAAGTTACCGTAATTTACGATGAAAATTGTAAACTTAAAAATGTGCAACGTCCTCGAGTTGCTACACTCAATAGTTTACGTATAACTCAAGTTGAAAGTTATTTTCCCGGAGAGTGACATACGGCGGTAGAGGGTTAATCGTTGTCAATTTGCGTTGTTAGACATTTAATTCGGTTAGTAGCTTCAGTCTTTCCACTAATTACATGCAAAAAGTTTGGGATACGAAATTTCAACAATGAAGTTTTGAAAGGGAAGGTGCAGTTTTTAAGCGATGTAATTAGCTACTGGGGATGCCTGGGGGCCGTAGCCACTCCCCAGAACGACGGTGTTTCTCCCGCCATTCCCCCCTGAGGCTGAAAAAGAGCACTACACTTAAATAAATAAGTGGGACCATATTCAAATAGCGATACACTGTTTAAGAGAGCTTGCGTGGGTAATCTTCATCCAGTTTGGCCCAACAAAAGTAAGCATCGGTGATACACGTTTTCTCTGCTCTTTCTGTGAGCCAGAATGAGTCGTAATTTAGACAACATGACCCACTAGTTCTTCTGGGTTTAGTGAAGACGATGGTTCAGAGCAGGTAAGCTGAAAATCCCGATTTTTAGGTTGTGGATGCAGATGAATACCAGTCGCTGTTAGTAGTGGACCACCTTTAGTTGCTCTCATACATTCGAATACTGGATGCAAAAATCTTATGAAGTCAATAGAAGGATAATGAAATATTATACGAAGATTTCTCGCCGCACATATTTGTATGTTTCAAAACATTCCAGAAAATATGAACTAACTTGAGAGCACTGCATAGGGCTCCTCGGAGCACAGTGTAAAAATTAACATTTGGCTCATGGAAGCACAAAATAACACCGTTGAACAACAAGCGCTATATGCTTGGCTTAAATGTAACTGAACTTTTCTCGTTTATATTGAGTAAAGTTGGCAAAAAGCTGTCTACTTAAGAAAAAGAACATACGAGGTAGGTAACAGAAGCTCAAATAACGTTCATGCAAAATACAGTACAGATCAATCGTTCCACAATTATGCACAAGGAAACATAATTGATTTTATAGAAATATCGATACATAATTGTATTATTATTCCTAAGTCAAAAACGCCACAATTTAATATTATCCTCAAAGAGAAGAAGGATAAAGCGAAATTCGGAAAGCGCAATTGTTTTAAACTGCAAAAACATTCAGTAGGGAACTGGTATAATTTGAACACAAAAATGTCCAAATATTCATCAGCGTGGAGTTATCGTTAACTAAAGATAGTCAGAACATCTCAGATATTTAAGAATACATGGGCACCGTCAGGGTCACACAGAAACTAACACAGATTAGTACCATACAGGAAGACACAAATCAGAATAACAAGTTCATGATAGTTAAAGAAAAATTGGCTCATTTTTTCCCCTTGCCACGTCCTTTGCCAGAAGCAGAAGAGGTAGCAGCAGCTTTCTTGGAAGATGAGGCTGCCGCGGCAGGCTTCTTGATCTGGAAAGGTAATTTATAAGAATCATTTCTTCCCTGTAGTACTCATTAATGATGCATAGCAGGTCACTTACTTTATATGGGGCTGAAACAAATCACTCACCTTACAGTTAAAATGATAAAATATTGTTTCTTTACATTCGCAAACGATAAACCTAAAAATGTTATAATGTAAAATCAGACAAACTACCAATATCAATCAAAATTCTACATTAAAAACGTAAAATTCTACGGGGTTTGAACGGCGTCAACGATAGGTTGCTCGATAATTCACCTTGATGAGAGCATCGGTGGTGATGTCATCGTCATCTTCTTCGTCTTCAGAGACATGGTCCTCATCGTCATCGCCGTAAGCCTCGTCCTCCTGCGCGCTGCGCTTCTTTCTGCTCGTCGGGCGTGCGACGACAGCGGTCTTGTTCAGGGCGCGCGTGAACGCCGCTTTCACCTTCAACGCATCGGCAGTTAGAAAAAATTGTGCAACACATAAAATACATAAAATGACAATCGTGTACGCATGATTTTTTAGCCTTAATGATGCCAGTAGGTAATGATTAAAAAATACTAGAACATCATATATCTCGCTCGATGGAATTCTGATATGGCATGAAGCTCGAAGAAACATCATTTCAGCAACATTGCTGTTGAATATTTTAAAATATCTAAACAACTTTCAGTTATTTAGTACAATTTACTCATTCTCAGCCAAAATTTCCCGAGTTCAAAAGAAATAAACCATGAACTGCTAGAACCCTGTTACAGACCTTACTGTCGATCTTCGAAAAGAGATCCTGCTTGCCAGACCATTGTGCGACCTCAGTGACACTATCCAAGTCTTCTCTAGCCAGGCCATAAGCGTTCATGGCTTCCACCGCTTCGGTGACTCCCTCCAGGCCGGTCAGCAGAGGGCGCAAAACCAAACCCAGCACTGAGCGGCTGTACTCCAGGGCAACGTCCGTCTTATTGCCTGAGATCCTATGGAATAAAGTAAGAGTTGGACGATACGCAATTACAGATTTTTTATTCTTTAGTTACATCTTGCAGTACCAATAAAAAAAATAAAGCAAATTAGCAGGCAATAATTGCAAACTAACAGGGTCGAAAAGTTTAAAAATTAGAATTGTTATGTTTGTTGTTAATTTTGTTTTATCATTAATAACTGCTTCGTAAAATATTGACTTTCTGTGTCTAAAATTCATTACCTGCCAATTAGCATGGGGTAACCCAAAAAGTTCAAAAGAACTTATTCTTTTAGGACTTAAAAGAATAAGTTGAGTTTAAAGATCCTCAGAGGCTTTCGGAAAATTTCGGAAGTATTTTTTTTTTATTTAAATAGGCATGAAACACAGAAATCATTCGTCAAAGTAAGTTGTCTATCTTAGCAATCAAAGTTGAGAAGGAGTCAGTTCCGTGTGCCACTTGCACTCACTTGAGTCGCATGTGCGAGAGCAGCTCCTGTGAGAGTCTGTCCATTTTGTTCTTCTTGCTGTTGTTGCCGAGCCACGCGGGGAACTGGATCTCCCCTGACAGATGACCGGACATCGCCTCGCCAGGCAACACGCAGCTGAATATTGCCTGCAGAATAGAGACCACAAATGGAAATGAATTCTACGCGCATTAGAGCAATACTTCATTTGTAAACGAACTCGTAATGAAGAACATACAAATGGATGAATTTAGTTCCACATCAAAGTTTTAAAAACTTCATGGTATAGGATATAAAAAAAACCTCGAGACCTTGAAAATTATAACAAAGAGTTATAATTTTGCAACAATGCATAACTCACTGTTACATATAATATTTGAATATAAAAGAGAAACGATCAACTTTAAATAAAGCCGTAATAGACATACTTAGTCGATTAAATTTTTTAGATATGTATTACTGAATACTGAGTTAACACGTTGACTACAAAGTGGTACATATGCGTACCACGAAATGTATTTCTCCAGGACGTAATGGTACATAATCCAGGTTGCCTAAAATTGGCCAAATCCGAGAATAAAAAAGGCCAAAAAAGCCCGATAACTCAAAATATACTAGTTTATTTGTAGGTTCTGCCATAAAAGTTCCATTTATTTTATTTTTGCACTATTTAAAATTTAATTGGGAAGTACCCCTATCATAAATTTTAGCCGGCCAACGCAATTGAGAAAAACTAAATCACGGAATTTGTCCGGAAAAAATTAACGTCTGGCAACCCTGTTTAAAAAAAGTACAAAAAATGAAATAATAGTACAAGAAGAAGCAATTGTAGTCAACGTGTTAACCAGGAATTTAAAAGCAAAGACAATACCACAAAAATTCACCATATCTTTACAAGAGAAAACGTTTCGGAGTCCAGTTCCATCGTCAGTTCATAACACAAAATACAGTTCAGAAGAAGTTTAGTCCTAGAAACACATATACAATAGATTAGTAAAGTAAAATGCACTGTCAGGTTTTAAAACGGAAAATAAATAAGACATGAAATTAACGCTAGTAAACGGCCTATCCATTTACTATTTCTAGAGGAATGGAGCTAAAAGCGGCATTCAGACTAGGCTTCTGTTTGAATATATACAGGATTCTAAAATTCGTAGATCAGTAACACCGGAGGTGGAAGCTAGAATTTTAAAATCACTATCAGATACAGAGGTGTTGCACTGCTCGGCATGAACACGTACAACAGAATGAGGTGGATGAGAAAGTAGGTTCCCCGTTCAATAACTCCTGCCCTTCTGCTCAGCCAGCCTAGTATAGAAATTGCGTGACGTCATGCCGACGTACGCTGAAGCGCACAACTATATCTATAAACTAGTGACGATCGCATAAGAACAGTTATGGTATCCTTATATCTGAAAAACAAGCCGATTCTAAAATTGTTTGTTAACTAGCAACACATGAAGATTTACATCCGGAAGATATATAGCAAATAAAACTTTTAATTCCTTTGACATAGTCTCAGATGCAGGGCCAAAGTAGGGATAAGAACAGTAAACAACTTTCCTATTGTCAGACTTGGGAACAATTGCATTACCATTGCTTGGACATAAACTTTCTAATCTGGGTAAACACCAGGTGCGATGGAAAGCCATTTTGTGAAAAGATATTGAGCAACAATTCAAATTCAGAGTGCATGGCTAGGAAAGTAGAGCAAATGCGAAAGCTGCGGTTTATCAATGTTTGGATCCCATTTAATTTGAAACGAAAGGAACAAAAGATAAAAAAGCTGGTGCTTAAGCCGGTAAATGTAAATTTTCTAAAGACATAAGGGTATAAGCCATTAGAGTTGGTAACTGTGAAATCAAGGAAATAACAAGTTATTGTTTGATTCAAGCTCCATGGTGAATTTGACAGACTTGTGTTGGAGATTAATTTAGTCAAAGAAAAGGCCCACATGAGAAGGATGCTTAAAAATCAAAAAGGTATCAACATATCGGTTATGGAAAATTATCGCAACCGATGGAGTTACGCGACCTGCGTGGGCAGCAGCGACCAGTTGTTGCCGCTCCTGATGGCTCGCTCGACGAGGTCGCCATCTGCAATGTTGTTGGCTGCCTTGGCAAGCTGCTGCAGCAGCGCTACTCTGCCCTCGTTCCTGGGTATTCAACAACACCACAGGTCAGTAAAAAACAAGTATTGAGTAAAAAGTAAGTATTATCTACTACATGATATAAACTGCATATTAGTTTTTTTTAAAGCTATAACATAGATTTGAAAATAAGACAATTAATAATAAATGAGAAAATAATACACAACGTAAACTGCCCGAATGGTAGTGATATTTTTCACTGCACTGGCTGCTAATTACAAGGATGAAATCGGTACCGTAAAATGGGTTAACTTAGACCGGCGGGGTAACTTAGACCACTTTTCGTTTTTTTTACCCGGTCTAAGTTACCCCAAGAGCTGGGGAAACAAAGACCATCACTTTTTTTGAAATTACATAAAGACTATGAGAGGCAGGAGCCAGCAATTTATGGTGAGTGAAGCTAGAGTATAGACCTGTATTTTGCATGTTTCAATTCAAGTTTAATTTAGCTAGTAAAAAAATGGCATCATTTATAAAAAAAAGCGGTCTAAGTTACCCCATTTTACGGTACACATTTTACGGCACATCTGGCAAATATATACAGAGGCAGAGACAATGTCAGTTATTTGATTTGAAATTGAATAGAACCTCGAGTCTTTTAGAGGTTCTACATGACCAATGACAAACGCACTGTGTAGATTTTGGCCTGGCCTTCCAATAGTTCTCCTGCACGAAGAGAGGTCCAATGGAGTAGTCATAGAAGAACAGATCGCTCTTTTGGTGGATGTTCATGTTTTTACGGTCGCTTTCATTGAATACTTGTCGACAAACATCCCAAGGACCCTGGAAGCAATTCAAAATTAGCTTGCAGTTTAATGGGCATTGAAGCAAAATACAATAAAAAATAGACAAATATTTTTGTATCTCTTAAGCCTAGTTGAGAAGTTTACATTAGAAATGAAATTTTTCAATATTTACTTTACCAAAACTTACAAATTTGAGGTCTTTTTTTGCAAGGTTGGCATCTTTCTTTGTCTGTTCAGAGTCCATGGATTTGTTGTTGGCGGAGAAAACGGCGAGATGATGCAGTATCTGCCGCACGTCTTGGTTGCTGCCCAAGATTATTTGATCTAAAGCCTCTGGCTTCAGTTTCACGCCCTCACGGAAGCAGACGGACATCATGGCTCCCTGTTGATCAATTGCAGCAGACACTTTAATTTATGGTCATTGAAAAACTGGAAGTTTGGTCCAGCTAAATCTCACGATGAATTTGAGTGAAAAATTATCAATCAAGTCTTGCAAAATCCATCGTAAGGATAGATTTCATGATCACTACAAAGACGATTATCACTTTTGCAAACACTTCATTAACAATAAGAAAATATACATTTAAATAATAAATTCAGTTTAGAGATGAGCATCAGAAAAATAAAAAAATTGTCCCAAAAAGACCTTAATTAGCAAGTTAAATCTTGATTATTAACGCGAAATGCTGACCCTGATCTGCTCAACACGAGGTTTGCTGAAGCGCAGATCAAAGCAATGGTTGGCAAGGGAACGGATCTTTGGATGTTGGCGGTCATTGCACATGCAGATGATGGGGACCTTGCTTGTCTTCATCAGAGAAATGAGCTCCTGCACGCCGCCCCTGTCTTCGTTGCCAGCCATGCCGTCCACCTCGTCCATCAGGAGCACGTGGTGGCGACTAGTTGCTGCCCCTCCGTGGCCTGCAGCAAATTAGATTTCAAAGTTGTGATGGGATTAATCCTATTTTATTTTACCGAAGAAGTAGATAATTGGAGTTGAACATATCTGGTAATTTGTACCAGATCCAAATGAACTAGGCAGAGAGACAGTGAGGCAAATATATGATTTGCCTTCGTGGTGTGAAACAATCTAAATTCAATGTTTCAAAAGCAGCGATCCCATATAATATTACAGATTTTTTTTTAGTAAAACATACCTGGATATTTGCGTCAGAATTTGATACTGAATATAATTTAATTAGGCAAAGTGTCAGCCATGCTTGCACACTTATTCTCTGATGACAAAAATAATTCTTGACTGATGAGGGTGCGCAGATTTGCCGTGAACGAAATTGAAATACTGGAAGACAAATTATGAAGCTGTGTTGGATGACTAGGACCAAACAGATTTACTGTATCGTGCAGAATTTTAGATAGGCATGCGTTATACTCGTACTATATATAGTAATATTTTTAGAAACCTAAATGAAATAAGGAAAAGTATAAGTCATAAGCAATGATACAGTTGTAAAGAAAATCTGACCAGAAGCAAAGTTGCTGAGACTAGTATTGCTGAGCAGCTGTGAAACCTCTTCAGTGAGAGAGCGTTTAGAGCGCGTGTCCGACGCGTTCAACTCCACGGCATCAAAACCCAACTCTCGGCACACCAGCTGAGCTGTCGTTGTCTTCCCTGAAAACAATGGTTTAATAAATATTATAGGTTACATCAAGTTTATATTTAAACAATTTCATAATAAAATAATCTAGAATATTTGTCAGATTTAAATTCGAATTACATGATATAAGTAATGTTAATACAAAGTAAAAAAAATTATTATGAACAACATTCCAGATTTCAAATCAATCATACTTTGAAATAATCAAAATGAGGTAAATTTTGCAAACAATAGTTACTATGAATTGTTGCAGTCCCGACATCGTATTTTGACAGATCTACAATGCGAAAGCCACTGACAATGAAGCATGCCAGTGTGGAAACCGTGTATGTTCTGTGAAGAGGACTCGTTAATGACGGTATGGGCGAGAAGGTAGCAGTGAGGCCAGAAGGTAGCAGTGACGACAGAAGGTAGCAGTGAGGCCAGAAGGTAGCAGTGAGGCCAGAAGGTAGCAGTGAGGCCAGAAGGTAGCAGTGAGGCCAGAAGGTAGCAGTGAGGCCAGAAGGTAGCAGTGAGGCTAGAAGGTAGCAGTGAGGACAGAAGGTAGCAGTGAGGCCAGAAGGTAGCAGTGAGGCCAGAAGGTACGGTAGCAGTGAGGCTGGATGAGGCCCAATGTTTTAGGGGAGTATGCTACTTCACATCAAGAATGCTGAAACTGCACAATGTTGACTTTTACATAGTGATGTCGTGATGAATAAAAAGTGCAGAAAATGCACCGTTCATATCTACATATCATCCTGTAAAATGTGCCTGTAACAGCATTCTTGTCATTGATACAAGAATAGGAATAATTTTTGAAATGATTTTTTTTCTAATACTGGTTTCAAGATGAAAGTACCGGTATCAAGTAGTGTGAGGTCACACAATCGAAAGGGTGTCATTGGTTGAGAAGTAATCAAGGAAGCTTTTATTTTCATTTATTCAAAAAAGTTTTAAGTTTGATTTAACTAGAATTTTCTTCCTTGTAATTCAGACAAAGTTTAATGGTAAAGAGCCGAATCCCAAAATTCAAAATTCGGTTCAAGAGAAGTAGAAGGTGGATGGTTGACAGAACACGTGACGATTGCGTGACGTAGATATAAAGTAAGGCCGGCCAGTCTCGGGATTGGATTAATGTATACCTACTCTAGAAGAAATATGAATTTTGCAAAATTAGGAGGTAAGCAAATTATAGCCAAAATATATTATAAAAATGTCGTTCATTTGTACAAAAAAAAAAACACAAGAAACCTGAGGTTTAAATACCCAGTGTGGTGATCACTTTTTGATCTATGCCGCGTCTATGTCGTGGGGGTACCCTGGCCTACGCGTCGGCCGGATGACCGGCATACTCGTGGGCCAGGCCAAACGGCAGAGGCCCCCCCGCCCGGATCACTACCGGACGGAGGCGCCTTTCTTCATTTTTTCCCCGAAGGGAAGAGAACCTCGACCTCCCTTTCCCCCTACCCACATCTTTGGCCGACTATCTTTCTTGGGGCACCTTCTGCACTCTTCGCCTCCCATCTTTTCTTCCTACTCGTCCTGAGCAGGGGTGCGGCCCGCACCCCTGCTCAGTTTGCTCCCTCCCAGTTACGTGGCGAGAATATTCGTTCAAGTGCTCCATGTGCAATGCCTGGACCCACAAGCGATGCTCCGGCCTGCGCTCCATTAATCTCTACTCAGTAGACTGGATCTGCCCTACGTGCAGACGGCCTGACCCGATTCCAGCCAGACCCTCGCCTCCCCCCCCTCCCCGGCCTCCCCCCTTGCTGGCCCCCTCCCACCTCTGCGTCCTCCAGTTTAACTTAACTGCAATGGGGTTCAATCCAGCGCAATTAAACTGGCAGCCTACCTCGCCAAGAACGACGTGGCGTCCTCGCCAAGAAGACAAGCCGGTGGCGGCTTGTCTCCAAGAGACCAAGCTATCAGCAGCATCCCGCCCCCTTCCTTCCCCAGATACACGCTGGAGCGCAGGGACCGCCCCGGAGGTCACGGTGGCGGTCTCCTCATCTTGATCCGCCACGACGTCCCGTACACCGGGCAAGACATCTCTCCCCTCCTGCGCGGCGCCACCACCATGGAGGCTTTAGCAATCTCCACCCCTCTTCGCATCATTAATGTTTAGATCCCACCGGCCTCCTCCTGCCTCCCAGGATATTCCCCGGAACTTTCAGACATTGTCTCCATACCGGGCAACTGTCTGATAGTAGGCGATTTTAACGCCCATCATCCTTCCTGGTTCTCCCACACGGAATACCAGAAAGCCGCAGCGCGAGGAACCGCAGTCGACGACCTCGTCGCCGGTTCCTCCCTCGTCTACCTCAATGAGGACTCCCATACCCGCCTCCCTTCCCATGGCCCGCCCTCCTCACCGAATCTCGACATCATCAGCGGTCATCTTCTCCTCAACACCTCCTGGACTCCTCAAGTCGCCCTCAACTCGGACCACCTGCCCGTCCTGATTCATCTTCCTTCCTCCGTCGACTCCCCGAACCCCCGGGCCGCCCGCTCACACGTCAACTTTAAGAAAGCTGACTGGCCCGCCTACACGGCAGCCATCGAAGCGGCACTCGAGATGGTCCCTCCCCCCACCTCGAGTGGTGGAGAGTCGACCTTGAGAGAAGTCTTAACGACTGCTGCCAGACAGCATATCCCTGCCGGTTTCCGGAAGGACTTCTCCTCCATCAACCCTGACACCCGGTTGCTCATCGAGCAACGGGATGATATCAGGGCGTGTAACCCAACCGACCCCCGGCTCCCAGAACTCAACCTGGAAATTAGTATTTCCATACAGGCCCATGCTAGGAACACATGGCGAACTCATCTTGCGTCATGCAGCAGGCGCACAAACCAGTCTAAGCACTGGAATCTCCTCCGCTCACTAGCCGGAAAGCGAAACCGCTCTCCCCCAATCAGCCAATCCAATTTGGTCTGAATTCCCTCTCTTCCCAGCGCAAGATCTCCGCCTTCTGCAAGCTATTCACCTCGATTGCTCCTCACCCTCAAAGCCCCTCCACCCGCCGCCTCATACGTCGAATCCGGGCTGAACATCCCCTCGAAAGGGATTTCTCCCCTTTCACACCCGACCTGGTGAAGCTTGCTATCGCAGCCGCCAACAACTCTTCCGCTCGAGGTCCAGATGGCCTCACGGTCCTTCACCTCAAGCACCTCGGGCCACGTGGTCTCCAGTTTCTCGCCCGAATTTTTAATATCTCCGTCGCCACAGCCTCGATCCCATCCATTTGGAAAAATTCGATAATTATTCCAATCCTCAAACCGGGCAAACTCGGAAACCAGGGCTCCTCATACCGCCGTATCTCCCTCCTCTGCCCTGCAGCCAAGATCCTAGAGCGTCTTGTGCTTCCATACATCTTAAGATCCTTCACCACCGTTCCCTCGCAACATGGTTTCAAGCTGGGACACTCCACAGTCAGTCAGTCACCGTCCTCCTCCCGCTCGCGCACCAGATCGCGACGGGTTTAACTCCCGGCGCCCTCCAGCCCGCACAATCGCCGCTGTAGTCGACCTCTCGAAGGCCTTTGACAGCGTCGACCACCCTCTCCTTCTGAGCATGATCGCGGCACGGACCTACATCATAACCTGGTCCGTTGGCTGTGCTGCTACCTTAGAGGCAGGCTGGCGTCCTGCCTCTACCTCAGAACGCAGTCGCCTTTCAGGGCTGTTCACTTCGGAGTGCCCCAGGGCTCGGTCATCTCGCCGGCCCTCTTTAACCACTTCATCTCCGACATCCCAGTTCCGACCCCCAACATTGCCTCTTATGCGGACGACCTTACCATCTTCGTGTCGTCCCCGAGGCTCGACGCTGCGGAGGCTTAGCTCGCCGTGCTCCTGCGGAGCATCTCAGATTGGTCGGTGGACAAGAAACTGGCCGTGGCTAAGGCAAATCCTCGGTCACACTCTTCACCCCAGATACTCACCAATCCCGGTACCACCATCTGCCACAATCTGCAACGGCATCATCCCTCTGGACAAAACCCCTAAAATCCTAGGCGTCACCTGGGATACGCACTTCACGTTTTCCCCTCATGCAAGAGCCATAGCCACGAAAGCGACTGGTTCTCTTCGCATCTAAAAAGCCCTAGCTGGTACCAACTGGGGCTTCTCCAAGGAGGACATTATTGCCACCTACCGAACCATCACGCGCCCAATCCTCAACTACGCGGCCCCCATCTGGTACCCTGTTGCCTCACGCACAGCAATTACCAGTCTGCAAACAATTCAAAACACTGCACTGAGACTAGCCACCGGCCCCGATCTGCCATCTTTACCAGGAGACCGGCGTCCTCCCTTTGTCAGCGCACCTGGACCTGGATTGTGCTCAGTTCATCGCCAGCGCCCTTCAGCCCTCCCATACCTCATTCCGCATTGTTTCTGCTCCACTTGGGTACTGCCCCACGAAAGCCTCCATTCAGTCGAGGTTCGGCCACCTTGTCACACCACTCTTGGCAAATGGTATCTTACCCGCCGGTGCATACGAAGAAGCCAAGCTGTCTCTCCGCAGGGAGATCGCCTCCCGCATCGCGGCGACTGACGCCTTAAACGCCGTCCTCGCTGCCCCGCCACCGCCGATTGCATCGGTTGAGGCCTCACTCCCTCGCCCCTACCGTTCGGCGCTATCCCAGCTCCGCTCGGGATACTGAGCTCCCTGGCGTCCTATTCCGCTAGGATCGGACGCTCCCCTAGCGCCGCCTGCCAGGAGTGCGAGGATTTCCTCCAATCGGTCCAGCACCTCTTCGCCTGCCCCGCCTTCCCCACGTCCCTCAGCGTCTCCTCACTGTGGGAAAACCCCGTGGAGGTGGCGGCATTCCTGGCCACTCTCCCTGCCTTCGCCCCCCTCCCCTCTTCCGGTGCCGGCCTCCCGCCCACCTCCTGGGCCTCCCCCCCCCCGGCGAGCGTGACGGACGCAATTAACAACAACAATACCACTTTTTGAAGGAAGAATAATTGCAGGAAAAGAGCAGAAATCAGTTTAAAGGGTGGAAGGTTGGACGAGAAAAATAGCTAGAACAGTAGAAGGTTTTGATGCTTTAGAAATTTGAGATAAAGATTTAAGGCTAAGGTTTAAAAAGTGATCTTTGCAGGTGACGTCATAAAGAAACGCCCTTCTTGAGCAAAGACTTCTAAAAAATTTGAATAGGTTGATTTTACTTAGAATAAATCATGAATAAATTTGAAAATAAAACATGAAAGTTTGCATTAGAATTAATTTGAATTGTAACACTTGAACTAAGTCCAACTTCCCAACAGATTGAATAAATGAATTTAATAGAGAAAAAAATTAACAAAACGAAATTCAAACGACATTCATACAAACCAAGGGATAGAGAAACAGGTTTATAGTAAGATGGTAGAAATACTTGAACGTTGATGCAGGTAAGTTGACAATCGGTTAAATGGCTGATATAACTGGCACTCGGCGATGATAACTGCAGCAATGTCAATCTTTTGAATCCAAATTAGAATGGAGATTTGAACACAAATTTTGTCACTGGCTCGAAACAATCGAATTTGATACAATCGATAACTGGTGCTGATGAGGACTGTCCAAAATACGCGGCAGAACCCCTGATTTAGCCCAATACTTATTCTTCGACTGAAGTAAAGAGGAGCGGATTCTAGAAGTAAGCTAATTTGGTTGATAATAGATAATAAATAAACCTTAGCCTAATACAAATTAACGGTGAGAGATGAGAAATTTCTCACAGTAGAGACACCGGAAAGTTTGAATAAATTGGAAGCTGACACGCTGTCATCTATCTGGCATCGTTGTCTAGATAAAAGAATATGATATACATAAGAGGTAAAAGGTTAATTTTTGTTCTTACCTACGCCAGGAGGTCCAGAAAGAAGCGCGGCCTTGAAGAAAGAACCATCATTGTCTTTTGCCCAAGGACCTGAAAAATCACAAAACTGATTCACAGTCATGACCAGTAAACTTTCCAGGCATGATCAAAGACTTGATCTTAACCGTCTCATCAACCAAATGAGTTCTAAATTAGTTATAATACATTTTTTTATGATGACAAAAATTCATTGGTAGAAACTCATTAGTTAGTGAAATTTCAAGGCATAGAACTAACAGAGCAGCATCAAGATGTTGCTTTAATGAAACAAACCAATAACCGTTACGATAGATTGCTGTAGATACATCATTGATTTAGCCACTACAATAAAGAACAAAAAAATAAATATTACAATAAATGCATGAAATATTCCAAAACGCACTTGGTTTGGCAAGTTTCTTGCCGCCTGAATGATTTTGAGCCCAGTTACTGAGCCAGTGCAGCAACTTCCTGGCATTGCTCTTGTCGCCCTGCTGGCCTATGACATTCTTCAGAGACACAGGCTTGTATTTATCCACCCACATGAGTTCTTCTGAGTTGCGATCTTGCAAATCTTGAGTGTCAAGAGGCTGGGTCAAAGGCTGCGAGCTGCTAATGCTGTTTTGCGAGGACATTGGACTGCCTTCAGCAATAATCTGGAAAAAGTTGATTATTCCAAAGATATCATTGGCAGTTCTAGAAAAAGAGTGGCTCAAATCCAGTGATGGGTAATTTAAATTCAAGGCGTCTCAGTGAAAATGACTGCACTTGGCGGAGCTGTAAAGCCAATTAAAAATTTCATAAGGCTAGTATTGACACAATGGAAAAGAAGTAGATATAATGATAAAAATTGACACGTGCAATAAATCTGATAAGCCACAAACAGAACAATAATATTAAGACAAAAAATTATTATTTTTTAATCACACACTCCAGGAGAAGCTGAAGAAGAAGAAGAATTTTTCCGCGCTGCAGACAACTTGACTGTTTTATTGGCCTTAGGAGTGGAGTTCTTTGCAGAAGAAGCAACGGGGCTTTCCTCTGCAGTATACAAATTGAATCATTAATCAGTTACAATTTTTCACTTCTATCGTCAAAAGTACCAATAGTTTGTATAGTAATAGATAAATTTCAATACAAATGTGAAACTCAAATGCAAACTAAATAATGAGAACATGAAAACTTAGTCTACACAGATAGGCATGTCTTGTTTTGAAGATACACAAGAAGTAAATTTGATAAATTCAAAGGGAAAAGAATATAAAAACCGAATTTATATTGATGGGAGCAATATTGGCATAGTTGGGGAGAAGTAGTTCTTTAAGCCAGGTGTCCTATAGCATAATTTATATTACCTATTTTTATCTCATGTTCAAACTTTCTACTCGCTAAAACTTATTTACCAAATTGAGCTGAATGATAAGGAAATTGTACACAAGATATGCTCTTGTTTTAAACAAAGCCTGCTATCATGAGTGGAATACCTGCAGCAGGGGCTGTACCAGGACGAGTCCGCAGCATTTCCAGAAAATCGTCTTCCGAGATTACTTTGGTGCCCAGTTGCTCTGCCTGAATGAGATCACTGATGTAATAGTTGATTTGGGTACAAATTATTTTTCTTACATTGATTATTACAGTAGTATGAATGTCAAATAAACAATATTGTACCTTATTTAGTCTGATTTAACAATTATAACACAGCATCTGGTATCTAGATTATTAAAAAATATTTTTAGAGTACTACAACTCCTAAAAATTAATTGGTAATATGTATACAATATCTGCTAAAAATATCTGCTATACAAGATCTGCTAAATTTTGTCCAACCTTAGCCATCTTTGAAGCCCCTGCATCGTCACCAATGAGCAAGTGCGTAGTCTTCTTAGAAACTGACCCCACGACGCGACCGCCATAGCGCTGAACTATTTCAGTCACTTCAGTACGGTCCAGCGACTCCAGCACTCCAGAGAGCACAAATGACAGGTCTGCTAAACACCCTGGCGCACCCTGGTGGAGTATAAGTTCAAACATCCATCATAGAAATATTTTAATAAATCAACCATTTTGCCTGTATAAAAAGCATGCATAGAAGCTGAAATTTAGTGTCAGAAGAATAAAATACTCAGTAGTATTCATTGAAATAAATATTACTATTATGAATGAAATAAAAATTTGCAAAATCAACATAGTTTTTACCACAATACTTGATTTAATAAGTAAACAATACCTAAACAAAATTTATTTCAGACATTAATGAGCACTAACCTCAGGAACCATTTTACTGCCGGGATTTCTTGGTCCAGCCCGTTGAAGGTACTTCTGGTATGCCTTCGCCTGCTGCTTCTTCTTCTCTACCAAGATTGACTTATCAGGACTAGCAACTACACTGTCATCTAAGAAAGGATCAGGACTTGCAGGCAATTGCTTTTGGAGACTAGAACTCTTGCTTTTAGTAGGTGATGAAGGTACCACCTCCATCACATAAGACTTGGCTTTTGTTTTGGATTTCTTTCTATGATCCGCTTCCAATGTTAATTTTACGTCTTTGGATGACTTCTTAACAGGAGACTTGTTCGGGGACTTTTTAGACTGATCTGTTATTTGTGTAGAGCATTCTTTGTGTTTAATCTTTGGGATCTTGTATGAACTAGCAGATGCTTGAGAGCTCTTACTAGGCGGACTATTTTCATTTGGTTTGGGAGGGCTTAAATCACTGTTACTTGATGATGAAATTTGTTTCTTCAGATTAGTTTTTTTGCAGGTCTGTTTCAAATCATTGGCACTCTCATGACAAGGATGTGTATTGCTCTCCTCCTTTATCAACAAACTTTCCTTCTTGATAGGAGTTTTTGATTTTGGAGATGAAGATAACTGTAGGTCTGCTGCTCCACTCCTAGTGCCACAACCAGCCTTGCTCTCCAGCTTAGGAGCTTTGGGGTATGGGGACTCCTCATCTTCTACAGAAGAATCATGAGCCTGTAAAAATAAATAGGAATATTTACTAGATAATTATCAAGATTACGGTAAACATTTTAATATAAAACACAAAAAAATAAACTGAAATAAGGTGTATCAGGAATGTAAATTTATTTACTAACCTTTCTCTTTTTATCTTGAACATTGTGCCTTTCAGTAGCAGCATCAGATTTCTTTGCTGCAGCAGAGCTGAAGAACATAGCAGGTGTCACTGGCTTCAAAGGCTTGGCTGGACTCTTCTCCATCTTTCTTGTCTTCGAGTTGTTAGCTTTAGCCCTTTTCGATTTTTTCATATCTGATTTCTTCTCACCAGTTCTTGTAGTGTTGAGGAATATGTCATCATCTGTACAGTGATAAAAAAACAAGGTTAGGTTAGGATAGGTTAGGTTAAGTTAGGCTAGGTTAAGATAGGTTAGGTTAGGATATGATAGGATAGGACAGGATAGGTTAGGATAGGATATGTTAGGTTAAGTTAGGCTAGGTTAGGTTAGGATATGATAGGATAGGAGAGGATAGGTTAGGTTGAGTTAGGCTAGGTTAGGTTATGATAGGGTAGGATAGGACAGGATAGGATAGGTTAGGATATGTTAGGTTAGGATATGATAGGTTAAGTTAGGCTAGGTTAGGATAGGTTAGGATATGATAGGACAGGAGAGGATAGGTTAGGATAGGATAGGTTAGGTTGGGTTAGAGTAGGTTAGTACACAACAGGAATTTTTTACCTATAGATCTATGTGCAAGGCATAAAGAGAGAGTCTGGTGCAAGATCTATTGTTTCCTGTCTTCTTTGGATATATATTTAAATCACTTGCTTCATCACAGTTGATGGCTGCAATTGCATTCTAGCAGCCATTTAAATTTAATCAGTCCTCACAAAAGATATGCGGTTTTTCTAAGTTTTCAGAGACAACCTTGAAGCAATAACAAAAACATGTCACACAAGAACAACTGGCATAAAAGAGCCCAAATATTTTAATAAAATATTGATAGAAGATTCAATTAGATTTTACTTTAAATTTGTTACATATGATGAGACCAAATTAGGTCTTGGCATTGTTCAGCATTACTTTCACGTTCAAATAACTGGAGATAATTCCTATTCTTAAAGACATGGTGATCACAGCCAAGATTTTTAAAATCCAGTTGTGATGGACCTATTTAACTTGGGTTCATCACTGGAACAATTAAAATGAATTCAAATCCAAGTTAAATCAATTGTTAGAAGAGTTATAGATGTGCTCGTCAAAAGTTAAAACTTTTGGTTGGTACAAACTAACGCAATGGGAAAAGTGGTACAAGTAAACTTAGAATTTTTGCGAAATTTGTCTATTTAAAACTTGCAGATTGCTTGTCAAATGGGGAATGGGGAATCAAATGGTGCTAGAAATGGTTGCTTGTATTCAATTATTCATCCAGTGATTAAGAAATTATGCATGCTTCATTGCTTCTGTAGAAAAATATGATGGCATAACTTTCAAATTGTTAAAAAGAAAGTATTATTCATATTAGATTATTGTTTCAACTCCATTTTAATTCTACAATTTCATTTTCAGATATTTACAGCTCAATGCTTAGAAAATGTTTTTTCTTGGTCAATAACCTAATTTTAACTGCTAAGGGCAATTCATTTGTGGCTTGGAGAGCACCTAGATCAATGCTTAACTGGACATAACATTTTCACATCCTGGGGACAGGGATCAGTTTTTTGTCTCACTCACTGCAGTCAACTCCTTTTATTATGAATCATAGTATTACATAAGATTTCATTTAGTAAGAAGCTATAAATTTAATAAGTTTAATTCATCCACACAGAGGAGACCTCAATTTAATAAATTTTCATGAAAGGATTGACCAAATTTACTCAAGTGGTAGGTGGTCCTATGTTCTGAACCAGAAAATAATTATCCTAAAACTGGATGATTTCACCAATACCTGTGGCCTTGATTAGAAACTACCATTCTCACAGCAACAAATTGATTTTTAGAGATGCAAATTCTATGGACATTTTCACCTACCAATATTGAGTATGAATTACTTCTGTTTCCAGTCACAGACAACAAAAGGGTGGCATTATAGGAAAAATGGTTGACATTTCCTGTATCAATGATGCTTTATCCATTATCACTTGCTGGACCCCCAAAAAATATCAATGGAGTTATAACAAGAAGGTCCAATTATAGATCTGCCAGTATTACTGGTATGTAATATAAAATTAAAAAATTGTTTACTTATTTGAAAATTTGTGTAGATATGAGTACCAGATAGGGATTTTTATAATTTTAAAAACTTGATGCTCAATGGTGCAATTATTTTATCATTTCAGGCTCTAAAAACAACCCACACCAATTTGAGGTAGAAAAAACCCTCCAATTAAAAAATTATCTATGCATTAATAGCAATGTTGAATTCTAGAGGTATTACATTAAACAAAACACAATGTATTGCAAAGGCCATCACCAAACCAATCACAGCTTGGATAGGATGACTACAATCCCACAACCAATTAGTCTGGATAGGATGACCACAATCCTATCGACCAATCACAGTCTGGATAGGACGACATCACAATCCTACCAATCAATCACAGTCTGGATAGGATGCCCACAATCCTACCAACCAATCACAGCCTGCATAGGATGAAATCACAACCCCATAACCAATCACAGTCTGGAGAGGATGACATCATAATCCTACCAACTAATCACAGTCTGGAGAGGATGACATCACAATCCTACCAATTAATCACAGCCTGGAGAGGATGACATCTCGACCAATCACAGGTGGAAACGGACACGTATCTGTCCAAAAATGGCAGAAGCTTTATGCTCTTATCTTGGAATGCTATCCTGATTACTAGGCCCTCCAACCTATTATAATGCACTTAAATAAAGAAATTGACCACCAGATATCTCCTTCATGTCAAAATCCATTTAGAGTTTTTTGATTTCATAAAAATTCTTGGTTGCTGGCCTGCTGCTTTAGCCACTTTTGTCATTATTGCTAGAGGAAAGCCCTATATGCATTATAAAATTTTTTATAATTAGTTCACCCAAGCAAAAATAAAAATGAACTTGCTCACATTAAATTCCACCCATTTCTATACCTGTAACGGGAAACCCATGACTGATTTCTCTAGTAAAAATGCAAACACTTGTTGCCTGTACATTGTCCATTGAGCAGAAGCCACCTGTAAATGAAATAAAAATTCCCATGCATGAAGTCCATTCCACCCCATGGTCAGGAAGATGTGCCAGCTGCGCGGGAATTTATTTTATCATTTTAACGACCTGCACGGTGTGCCGTACTACGTTGGTAAAAAAACGCGCTGTGCGCCGTACTTTAGAAAGCTAAAATAGTTCTACTATTTTAGTCGACAATATACACGAGTATATTGACTACGCGAGTCGAACTGACAATAATAAAATGTAAGACATGTCCGGGTTACTTCTGACTCTTCCGGTTGTCCGCCTTGTCGGATACGGAATGTACGGTACCGGTAATCGTAAACTGCTGCTGTTATACCTACGAAATGTAAACAGACGGTGTTCAGTGTTGCCATATGACTTTGGAGAAAATTTCTTCTAAAATAAAGATGGCCGGGATTGCGCAAACACATGCGCGAAGATAATCAATTTTCATTACATTGCGCCAACTGTGCACAGCAATAGCTTAAAAAAAGTTAAAATGCGCGGGAAAATTCACCAAAAACATACATCATCCTGAGTGTGGATTCCACCCAATTATAGGGCCATTGTCTAATTTTTCCTTGGTTAAAAAAATTACAGGTTTTTGTATGCAATTTTTAAACATTTATAAAATGATAGTTTTTGCCCATGGTTTTTGAACAATTGAGTGCAATTTTGCAGTTCCAAATTGGCACATTGTTCTTTGGAATCATTGGAAAGTTCATGCCAATTTTTCACATTGACAATATTAGTTGCAACTTGCATTGACATTATTATGACATAAAAGAATTATTCCTTAACTAATTTTTTACAAACCTAAGTAACTGAGCTCCAAAATATCATTAAACAATTGAACTTGGATTTATATGATTTAGACATAATAAAAATTCATTTAATATGCCTTAAAAATTCCATATTAATTTTATTATTAATCAAAATATTTGACACATTTCTCAAAAAAGGTATATGAACCTACACTGACAATTAACTTACCAGAATCTTCAGAAAGATCAACAATTTGGATTTTCTGTGGAGGTACTGGATCTTCATCATCAGAATCTAGAATTCTTTTCTTCTTCTTAGGCAGTTGCTGTTTTGGCAGAGCTGAAACTGTTTTACTCTCACTTGTGCCCTCTTTCTTGCTCTTGTTATTCAAAACACTGAAGTAATTCCTGATATCCTGAAAAAAAAAAAACAATTAGCATGCAAGTCATGAACTTTCACTTTGAAGTTAAAATTATTGATGTAAATTAAAGTTACCTAGTCTTTTTACATCCAGGTTTGCCAGTGAAAAAGATATATTATTATTGTTTTGACCTAAAATTATTATTACCCAGGGCCAGTACCCTTGAAGTCGTTAATTCGATGAGAAAATTTCTAAATAGGGCCCAGTGGTTAAAGTTCAGAGTAGGTACTACCAAGATTGGAGCAGGGAGTCGCGGGTTTGATCCCGGCTCTGTGCGCCAGTTTCTGGTCAGAATCGGCAAGGAGGCCGGGCGGTTAAGCAAAAGCAGACTTGAAGCAGTGACTTGCGAGTTCGAGACCGCAAAATGCTGTGAATGTTAAGAATCGGCGACAGGCCTAAGGCTACGGCCTAATGCTAATAAACGCTGAGCCTGAAACAGCTATTATTATTATTAAATAAATGACACTGTGACTGGCCAATCTAGGAAGCGAGTCAAGTAACAGAGAATCTTTCTACTGTCAAGACGAAGTAAAAGCGATAAAAACTTACCATGCTGAAGGGGTATGAAATTTAGACGTTATCGACTCGACAGTTACTTCCACATTGGATTAGGATACGGCCTATACAAGTGCTTAGCCTAACTTTTCACGAGCCACGACCCGCTGGACAGAAGTCACAGAACGGCTTTCAGTTTCAGGTCAACATGTAAACACTGAAGATATTCGCGCCAGGCCTCTGTCATGGTAAGATGATCCACATGAAATAAAAAAAATAATGTCATAGTAGTCAGGGTGTAGTTGAAGAAGAAGCAATAAATGACATTTTAAAATTAGTAAAATTAAAAATAGTTTTTTATAGACCCAATGTGAAAATTTGATCATAACATCATTCATTTAAGGGGACCGACTACCCTCCGGAAAAACTTCTACAGTCATTACCCGATCATCATGAAACTTCACATACATACGTAAAATGTAAAAATAAGAACATTTTGCTCATATGAATTTTTCGAAAAAATTGAAAGAAAACGTGATATTCATAGAAAACGGACAAAAACGGGTACTTTAGAAAATCTATCTCCTCCTACAAA
Organism: Hyalella azteca; assembly: GCF_000764305.2. Classification (NCBI taxonomy): domain Eukaryota; kingdom Metazoa; phylum Arthropoda; class Malacostraca; order Amphipoda; family Hyalellidae; genus Hyalella; species Hyalella azteca. The sequence continues at coordinate 53,236 of NW_025942117.1, read as the reverse complement.
GACACATATCATTCGATTCGTAAAGACCATATCTATCGACCTAGCCATCGCTTTTTTTCATTTTCCCCATATTTTTTTTATGCGCGTTTTCCCATTTTTTCACTTTTTTCACCCCCTCCCCACCTTCTCCCCATATATAAGACGAACCATGCACAAATTAAAAAAAAGCGATGGCTAGGTCGAAAGATATAGTCTTTACGAATCGAATGTTTGAACTCTCATTGCTGTAGCTTGAAAACTGTAGAAGGAGATAGGTTTTCCGTGACAATAAGTTGAACTTTTCAGGACGGCGCGACAAGTCTCGCGCGCCTCGAAATAGGCACTCAATGTAGCATGGATACCAAACTACAGGCTTCTGTAGCTTAGTCCACTCAAGGATGCTAGCAGCAACTTGTAGCGCACCTCTCCGTACAAAGTTAGGACTTAGGAGGGTGACTGAGCTCAGATGCCAGATACACTAATATATGTAGTCTTGCCGCTCTAATTTTCTTAGGTCTATTTACTGAAGGAACTCCACCCCCCGCCCCCCGTTAAAGCCCGGCCGTGTGCGTCAATATTGCCGTACATGGATCGCAGTAGTATCGTTGGAAAGCTCAGAATGTCAGCTTTAAGATGAGACTAAGCATGTAACTGCAGCACAACTCAAGTAGAAACTATATTCAAAGATTTCAGCAGCTAATTACTTTATATCAAATTAGTTAAAGAACTCTCCCACCCGCTTCCCTTTAAAGAGACGTCATGAACGTAAATATTGGCGTACAGCGATGGCAGTGGTACCATTGGAAAGAGCAGAATTTCAGCTTTAAGATGAGTTCAAAAACCGGAAAATGCCAATATTGAAAATTTTAGGGTAGTCGGTCCCCTTAATAAGCGCCGAAAAAACTTGCTCATGAACTCTACGGTATCGTTTTTGATTAAAAAAGGCGAAAGATTTATGCGTTCTGAAGGGAAGCCGAGTATCGTTTTTGTTTAGAACTGCGCTAACAGGACTTATTTGTAACTTCGGAATTGATTGAATAATTCGACATGCAGGCACCATGCTAAATCCACTAATTTGCAAATATTTAGCAAAACGACATTATTTTGCTCCATTTTATACCTACCTCTTATTCTCACTTATAGCGGTTTCAGCGTTTATTAGGCTATAGCGTAGGCTTGTTGCCGATTCTCAACATCGCAGAACATTCACAGCATTTTGAGGTCTCGAACTCGCAACTCGCTGCTACATTTCTGCTGTGCACCGCCCGGCCTTCTCGCCCAATCCAAACTTTAACCACTGACCACCCTGCTCTTACTTGTGAGCCAACCTGCATTTACTTCTGTTCACAATAATTACTCAAAGTTTATTATTTAAATGAGGTTCGAGACACATACATTTAAATTAAAGCATCGTGTTTGTTTATACTTGTACTCATATGCGGTGTTATAGATGTTTTAAAAGGCACATCATTTATGGTATTTCGTAAGCACTAGTCCTTTCCTACATATTTTTCCGCCATTCCCCAGCTTTAACGAACTTCTACTGAGAAAGACTGTTATAGTTCTAACAACGATGAACTGTTCATCGGTCAAGGCTGTCAGTTTTGAAGCCCGTTTGTTTGGCTATCTGACAGACTTTCAGTGTAAGGAGAATTGAATGATGCCTCACGTAAGTCTATAACGTGTCCAATTCCTTAGACCCATGAATAATGTTTAAATATTCACGCAGTAGCTCAGTTGTCCAACAATGGTTTTGCAGGTGTTTACACTTAAATCATGAAAATGTTTCACTAGAAAAAATAATTCTTTACGGGTTCTACTTGATGCACACTAACATAAACAAATTTTACAACTAGAAACAATTTTTTACTCATACAGTACGTTTTCTGCCAGAAATTTACACTGATTTCGATGGTGGGATTTTTTTCATTTTAAATTATTTTATTCAAGAAAGAACTGGTTTCCGGAAACATGTTCATTTATTTCTTTAATAAACCCATCCATATGATATTAAATTCATTGTTCTCCATCGTTAACCTGTCTCATTATTTCATAATGTGCTATTATGTTTAAAAATTTCAGCACTCGATCGGGACGATCGGTTGATCTCGAAGTTCCTCCACAAATGATCGAGTAAGAGTCTAATTCCTAAGCAATACGTCTTAGTGGAACATATTAAAATTTGAAGTGGTTGCAAATGTTGCCACCTACGAAAGAAATAACTGGAATTTCATTGGAAAAAATAATATTTGACGCCGTAACTCTGACAAACTCGGAAGTATGACTGTGAGTGATATCAAAGTTTCTTTTATATCTGAGCGGCTATAATATAGGTATAATCGAATATGAACCACCCATGGCATGATTTATATACATTCTGAGGGAGTCGCTATCACAAGAGGTACAAGACGGCTTTCCGATTTAGCCAATAAAAGGATGCTTAGATTTCACATAATTTATTCATGTTTACATTTATACAAATAATAATGGCTCATCACATATTTATCTGTAGCAGGGAATGATTTACGGAGCATAGGTACATATATTCTTCCGAAATACTTATCTATGTAGACCGACATTGTTACGAAATGAGAACTTCAACTCTTGTTCTGTTTAACATCACAAAACTAATTTACGAAGCTATTTCTTACGAATGTATAAAGTAAATAGTGTATTTAGCATTGTGATTGTTTCTAAAACTTTTATTTCCCCATCTTAACAGTTTTGATTGTAGAGAAGTATATGACAATTAAATTAACAAGAACTAATTTCAGAAAGGACTTTCACGGCAGTTAAGGTGAAAATTTTACATCAAGAGTGTTGAAAGATAAAATAATAACTAAGATGAAACGGGATTATTTTTAAAATTCATTTAAATTTTTTTTAATCATATGTTCAATTGAACATATGTCAGCATTATATATTTTGATTTATAGGTGTACAGTTTGGTCGGCGCTTTCGTATGGCCCTTTTTTGGTAAGAATGTGAGGTATACAAGGAGTAATGCATTGATTGAAAATCCTTCTTTATGGAGTAGGGCTGAAGCCATCACATCGTCGAGGTTAATCAATATGAAGGTCGCAGTTCCTTTCCTTTCACCACATTCACTGCTAACAATATCGTGGTTCGAATTTATTCTTCGCAGGTTTGGTTTCCATTGGTAACAGTGACTCCTTTTGTCGCGGCTTCCTATGTTATAGGGTGAGGGCTTCTATTTTCTCGCTTGACGCTCAAGATAAAATATCGTTACTCTTATCTCACCTGAGAAGAGCTTCGCAACGAGGAAGACATGAAGCTCGGAAGACAAGGATATTACATCAAGTCTGTGGCACAATACTCTCGGAAGACAAGGATATTACATCAAGTCTGTGGCACAATACTCTCGGAAGACAAGGATATTACATCAAGTCTGTGGCACAATACTGTCGGAAGACAAGGATAGTACATCAAGTCTGTGGCACAATACTCTCGGAAGACAAGGATATTACGTGTACTGAGAGACAGTCGCAACGGCAAATTGAAAGAAAGATCAGAAGCTTAACAGGGAATTGCACGATGGGAGAACAACGTTCGTGGAGAAACTTTCTATGGATTGCGAGTGTGATTATCTGCAATGTTTGCCTATATATGTGCTGCTGTATTGAATCTCTTTCTAGTATTTCCAACGATATTTACCGAGCTGGGCAGAGCTACTCTGAAATGTAGCGGCCGCTACCGCTACCGCTATATGTTCTAAATGTAGCGGGCGCTACTGCTACCGCTACAATTGCTGAAATGTAGCGCCGCTACCGCTACTGAAATGAGCGGCCGCTAGTAGCGGCCGCTACATGTAGTGCGCTACTGCCCACCTCTGGATATATATACATGCAATTAAAAATGTCAAAAGCAAATACCTGATTACATTTTGAACCAAAAAAGGGTGATAGCTAATACGGTTTGAAAGTAAAATTATTGATTTTACTGAAACTCTTATTTGTTTTTTATTCGTCCTTGTCGTCTTCATTTCTGTTTGTGTGGTGTAGGGCGCAACAACAATACATGTGAGTTTGATTTGAATTGAAAATTTATCTACGAACAAATTTACAATAAAAACACGAGTGCCCCCTCTCGATGCCTTCCTGCCTCGCTAGTACGAGCATGATAACGCCCCCTCTCGATGCATCATCATTAAAAGCTGCCCAGACAATCGCCTTCTGCTGGAGTTTCTTTGATGTCCGCGGCGAAGACCAGACCGACTTCTGCGGTCTGGTCGGTCTCTTTGAATTCCAACTCGTTAGATTCATCACGTTTATAATTTAATAAGGGACTAACGCATTAGCATTTGATTAAAAAATTGGCTCGTAAGGTCAAATTATAATTCAGTAGAAATAAACCTTGTGAGTCTTACGATTGATTTATTTTCCCGGCCTGCAAATGATTCACTCATAATGAATTCATGAGTGATTAACATGAACACCATGCATGAGCAAGTCTCCTGATCTGCATGACCGAGAAAAGTCTTCCTCACAGTTAAGGCCAGTATATGAAGTACTCATAAGACCAGTAAATGACGTACTCACAAGACCAGTAAATGACGTACTCACAAGTCCAGTAAATGACGAACTCACAAGTCCAGTAAATGACGTACTCACAAGTCCAGTAAATGACGAACTCACAAGGCTAGTAAAGAACTACGTCACAATTCATGAATTATTAACATATTGATCGAGTCTTCGAGTCTCCTAGCATAGGCCTACTTCACAACTCAAGAATTATTAACATAATGATCAAGTCTCCGAGTCTGCTAGTAATAGTCTACCTCACAACTCAAGAATTATTAACATTATGATATGAAGTCTCCAAGTCTGCTAGTAAAAGTCTACCTCACAACTCAAGAATTATTAACATTATAATCAAGTCTCCAATATTCCAGTGAAGGACTAAACATGTGCGCGCATAACAGAGGCACCGCACAGGGGCATATGGGCAGCGCGCTCCCCACAAGGGCAGCGCTGTGATGCATTGCCGGCGCCGACGTTGCCTTAAATGTGGACGACGCACGGACGTGTTGCGTGGACGATGCACGGACGTGTTGCGTGGACGATGCACGGACGTGTTGCGTGGACGATGCACGGACGTGTTGCGTGGACGATGCACGGACGTGTTGCATGGACGATGCACGGACGTGTTGCGTGGACGATGCGGTCTGCACGCACGTGTTGCGTGGACGATGCGGTCTGCACGGACGTGTTGCGTGGACGATTCATGGACGTGTTGCGTGGACGATGCACGGACGTGTTGCGTGGACGATGCGGTCTGCACGCACGTGCCCCTGCATGCGCTGTTCACGCTCTCGTCCTCTTAGGGCGACCGAGCTTATGGCGCGGCGGGTCAATGAGGTGAAGAGTTTGGATGCGTTAGGGAGAGAAGGTAAAAGCAATGCTGAAGTTTTTTCAAACTCATGGCTAATGATGATGATAATGATGATGTGGGAGATGGTAGTTTCGAGTAATATGATTGATGCGTTAGGGAGAGGAGGTAAACTCAATGATGAATTTTTTTAAAACTCATTGTTAATGATGATGATGATAGTGATGATGTGGGAGATGGTTTTGAGGAATATGATGGTTGTAAAGCCGCTGTAAAGTAGATAGTCGTGATGTAGGTTATCAAGTAACCATGCTGTTTGTTTGAACGCTTTTTTCTGCCAATAAAAGATCAATTTAATATTTCCGGAAGCTCTGAACCGTTTTTTTCTTACAGTTATTTTTGCCCGTGATGGATCATAGCATATAATTTAACCAAAGCCGTAAAATTTAATTTGTGGCTGCAATTTTTGTATGCTCTTATATAGAGATTTTTCATTAAAATCCATTTTTTCTAGGTAGGCATTAATGTGTTGTTCTACAAAATTCAAAGTACAGAAAAGTATTTTATGTTCTCCTTTACCAGAAACATAATTTAATGTAAAGCAAACATTTGTAAAAAATATACAATCCCATCTACATAATAATTCCGAAAACTATAACACAGAGCAGAGTACTCGGAATAGTATAAATTATGACAGGAATGTCGCTGCAGGAAATGATAGTGCTTCCACTGAAGAATTTCTAGTAATATTTTCCTTGTGATTTGAGGAACAGTGAATAAAAAGACGCCTCAGTCCAACAAGGACATGATGATGAACTTTTTCTTACGGTGGCGGGACTGCCATCGTCATAATTTATTGTTAGGTCTTCACAAAATTCATCATAACGAAAGAAACGCGATCTGGCTGACGTATAGCTGCCCCGGTCTTTATTTATTTCTTGCATCAAGGCTTCTAAAATTGATGTCAAGATGAAAATGGCGGGGTTTTCAACCACCAAATATTCACATGTTCAGTGGCTTGCCTAGCCTCAAGAGTGAAATCCATGATGCACCCGGAGCGACTCACCGATAAAATTTTATTAGAAGTAAACGTATGATTATTTTTTCCTCTAATCCCGCTGTTCATTGATGCTCTTCCTTAATGCTCTTGCTCTCTGCTCTATAGACCAAGCAATGTTTAGAAATTGCAAAATTTCTATAAATGTTTGGAAATTTTTGCTGTGCCGCGTTGGAGACGCGAGCTGCTGAGCGGCTAAAAGATCCACATAAGCCGCTCCCAGCAGCGCCGGGTTTTATACCAGAGTTCAGTGAAGAAAAATGTTCCTGTTGATATCTGCAGCGTTATTTATTGGGAATTGTAAAGTATATTCTGTATGATTTAAAATCTTGCAGCAAGTATTCTGATGGCCAGGTCATGTGAGGTCACTCAAAGAAATGAGTGAGGCTTTGTCGCGGGGCTCATAATGAACAGGTTTGGCCCTGCACAAACGCCTATCAGTGTTGTGTGGAAGAAAGTGTGTCATTATTTTGAACAAAAAGATCCATTCAGTCTCGTGAATGTGGGAGGGACTAACGGTTTTTCTCAGCATATTACATCATTCAACTTCGAATTTGTATGAAGCCATAGAGCTGTAAAGATTCACAGTCATGTTTTCCTGTGGGCTCTGTATACAACATATCAACATAGAAGTTAGCTTCATTTGCTGCTATTTAAGCCGCCTATTTCATGTAATGGATGGCGATTCGAACATTCAGTTTCTAATAATATTTTTCGCAGGTAACTGCAGAAAAATTATTATGTTTAATAATACGCCGATAAAGTTCAGTTTTCTTCAGTTCAATGAAGATCCATATTTGCCATTCACAATTTTCAAAATCGATGAATTGTGCCTAGCGTCATATTTTCCTCTGGAATTATATATTGTACAGCTTTGCCCACAAATACAATTTCTCAAGTTGATTTGTACCAAAGTTGTATTTTCCCAATCATTTACGCGACGCCAACGTTACAGATTCTCATGCAATCTTTGTCTGCGCTCACGTGCAGCAGCTGCAACTGAATAATTCTGCATAATTGTTACCGTTCGTAGTGAGCCAAGAATGCAAACTGCACAGGAGATTATCTTAGTAGAGACAATAAGGTTACTATCTCAGCAGAGACAAACAGGAGATTATCTTAGCAGGGACAAAAAGGTTACTATCTCAGCAGAGACAAACAGGAGATTATCTTAGCAGAGACAAAAAGGACATTATCCTAAAAGAGACAAAACACATTTATTCCTGTGAGCAACAGGGACTGCTATGAGGCCGGCATGTCATACAGGAACTTTTTTTTTACAACACTTCTCTGTAACTTCACTTCTTGTCTGTTTGTTTGTCTGCTACAAATCTTGTAATCGAAATTTAACACACTTCTACTTATCCTATCAATCTGAAATTTTGCACACTTGCGTAAAGTTGGAGACAATGCATGAATCAATTGGCAAAATAAATAATTTTAACTATAATTTTTTTCAATATTAAAAAAACCTGAAAAAAATAATTTTTTCACCTACAAATCGTATAATTGATATTTGACACACTTTTACCTGTTCAATTGATCTGAAATTTTGCACACTTGTGTGAAGTTGGAGGCAATGCATGAATCAATTGACGGAATAAATAAGTTTGAAAAATTTTATATATAAAAAATTTTCAAAATTACACTTTTTTATATTCGAAAAAGAAATTAGAAATTCATTGTACATCTGTAACATTGGAAACACTGGATTCTTTAGAAGAATTGTCTTCAAAAAGTACTTTTTAAACGTATATTTATTTATGTGAGTGTGCTGATATTGTGAGTGTGTTGAGTGAATCGTAAGTATCCGAATAGAGCGAAGGCGTCAAATGGTTTTCCTGTGAAACTGCCGGTGAAATACAGGCAGTTAATTTTGACTTGGTTGATTTTCGGAGTCGGTGTTAATTTCGGTTCTATTTGAGCTTGCAAACATTTCATCAGCTGGCTCGGCTGTCTCTATAGGCCTGAAGAAATTGCATTTGCCGTAAGATTACTTGAGCTTTGATCCGCTTCCTTCAGGACCTGCTGTCACTGATCCCGAACTTCTCACATTGGCTGTACGCGAGAACCTCAAAGGCCAATAATGAAACATCTGAAATTAAATCAACGTTGAATTTGACGTTTTGTCGTTGAATAAACGTCAATTGAACGTTGTTTCAGCGTTATTTTCGTTGTGGGAAATGCTTGAATGATCCGGCTCAGTGATGGCAACATGGCTTGGTTAATCCTGTACTAATTTGCCTGCTGATCGCGCTCGCCTGTTTAATGACTTGCCGTATGAATAGGGCTCAAAAAATAGGTAGGGAAATGGAAAAGAATTCAAAATCATACAAGGATAATGCGAAAAATGTAAATATTCCGTAAAACTTCGATTGAAGCTGAACTTAGCTTCAAGCATATTTCTATTCAAAATATGTGAGACGTTGAGTGGATAGGAAAGAAATGTTTATGTTTGTTTGAGCACTGAATGCGAAGCATGTAAATAATAATTTGCCTTTGCATTCAGAATTAAATTATTTCTTCTAATAATTTTTGTAATAATTTGAAGGAGGTTGATTTAACCTGCTCATGCGAAGAAAAACAGCAGCAGGTCAATTTTAGCGCCACCTTCATTTTCAGTGAAAGGAAACATTAAGTACCATCTAAATAGCGATGGAAGGGAAACATCTCGGAATAATGAATTTATTAAATCGGAACTGTCTTCAGGAGAACATATTCTTGTGAATGTGAATTGGCTCAAGCTGCTGCCCGGTGGAAGTCAATTGAATGTTTCCTTGTCAATTGAAGCAAGAGCTTCACCCGCAAGCATGCAGGCAGCACAGAGAAACTGACGCGCTATAAGTTCCGTGCCGCCCATCCTGCCAAAACATACCAACTGTTTGAAAGAAATCTTTACACCAAATAAATATATTACAAATAAGAACAAGCCCAATATTGGAGACATAAATTTCAGGCAAGTCTAAATCTAATTAACATATCGACCTAGCAGCTGTTCTAAAGAATAGTAATGTTGTAGAGGAAATAGATTTATTCATGTATATATATCAATTTGAGTGGAAATGCATTGGTTATTAGGATTTGGTTTTTTCGTTTTTAGTTTTCAATCACCTTGGCCGTGACCTCCAGCAACATTGCGTTTTACCTATCATTGTGTCTAGTCTTGCCGTGGAGGTACGTTAATCAATAGCTCTGTGATTATATTTGTGTTTGTTCAATTTTAGAAGTGAATCGTTTCGTGTTATTGAATATTTGTGCGTGTTAATTTGTTTGTTTATTATATATTCATTCTTTAGTTAGTTTTTTCAAGCGTTATTTTTGTTCTATTTCAGGAAGGCCTCGATCTTCGAACGCGATATATGAGCTCAAGATATGAACTCGATATTTAGACTTGATTATTTAACTTTGAAGTGATGTGAAAGTGATTTAAACGCACGGTTTAAGTTCTGGTTAACGTCATGTTAGGATTTTAGGTTTGTTGTGTTTTGTTTCTATTTATTCATTGTTAATTATATTTACTTGCAACTGTTTATTCATTCTAGAAAATCCTTGGTCTTGAAAAATTGATTGAGGTCTTGAAGAACAATCACGTGCTATGTGTCGGAGAGACGTTATATAGTTTGTTAAGAGATAGTCCCCCAACAATGTCACCTAAAATAAAGGCTATAACTATAGTTGTAACTTATGAAAATTGAATGCAGTTGAAAGACGATGAGGGTTTCATTATTTGGGTGAAAGTAGTAGTGACACGGAGATTGTTGTTTATAATGGAAACTGACCGGAGCAACAAATTGCCACAACCCTCTGAGCCTCAGTGACAGACAACCAGCTTGCAGCATAAGGGTACGCACACAGTGATAGCAGGTTTGCCCGCGCTGGCAACCTGCTCCAACCTGCCACAATAATGAACACAGGATAATAATGTAAGTGTTCACAGTGAAAACCTGTACGAATAGGCTTCTGTATTATATGGTTTCATGCGCCAGCCTGAGCAGGTAACCAGCACGCTGGCAACCTGCTTTCACTGTGTGCGTACCCTAAAGACCTATACTGAGCTGTCGCAGTGACCCGTCCTCCGTGAGAAGACGAGCTGTTGCTGTCGCCCCCAGGTAGTCCCACACCTCAAGGCTGCCACCCCAGACGAGACGCACGCTGGATGTCTCACTCCACAGTGAAGACGAAGCGATGGAACAAAAGTGATGATGCCGGACCTTTCTCGAATCTGAAGTTAGCTTCAATCTTCAAATTTATATTGAGAGAAATGAGGAAAGATGCACATGCAGAATTGTGGAGATGCTGGCAATTGTGGCCGCCAAATTAAGTGATTAATGACTCAAACCAAATGATAACGGTCTTACAACCGGAATTCTTACACATGAAAAGATTTTTTTTTCAATTTGCGCCCTGGAACTTCGGCATGGAGATTTAGTAAACGAAAAATGGCAATTGTATATGGGAATAAATTTTTATGTTTTTATTCGTGAGGCTACACTAAAACCGTACTGAAATATTCGTTATCCATGCTGAACCACATTGGGAGTTGACACTTTCTGACATGATTTTTAATAACATCGCATCTGTAATTTGGCAGCTCATAATATTGCATTTCAGTTTATGCACAGTTCCATGTTTTATTGATGCATATAGAAAATGATTACGGAGCAAATTCCATGCCCTCTCGATGGCTGCGTGTGACGGAGGTTTCAAAAAATGTATAAGGCAATCAGAAATTCCGGACTGGAAATTCATGCATGCAAGCCGTCTGTTATTGACAGGTTCAGTTGGGAGCTTGGTTTGTGATCAGCTGAAACAGAGTAATTATTAAGTCGTTACAACTTTCATGTTCGTTTCCTGAAGTCTGATCATAATCCTAATTTAGGTTTTTCATAATTTGTGAGCTTTGAGTATTAGGAGAATTAAAATTAATTGAAATACTATTTTAAATATTAATATATTTAGGTAACTGAATTCGTAAATGATAAAGACTAGCTGGATCCATACCCCGAAACGTTTTTAATAAATTTTTAGTGATTTTAAATAATTCATCGTCTTTAATATCAAGTAGTAATATTTTAATAATCTATCTCATCAATGTAGGGTTTCCTAACCGTAGATTACACCGTAGATTACACCGTAGATTACAAACATTTCAATAATTGCGACATTTCCCGAAACGTGTCCTGCTGGATGTGTTCAATCCTTGTGTTCCTCCTTATGAGTCCTTAACTGTGCATAAAATTTTGTTCCTTACAATGCTTTCAAAGATGACGCAAACATAACAAAATTAAATGGTGTCCGATTATCTTTCATATGGGACATGTCAATGACGTTGAGATGAAAGCCACTCCATAATTGCATAAGTTTGCACTTAGTTGCATAGTCAGCATACGTTTATCTTCGACACTTGAACTGGAGAAGTTGCGAAATGTTTGGATGATCTGGCTGACATACATATTATGTATAGCTGACTGTAATGAAGTGTTGCTGCAAATTTCCCACTACTGTATGTCAGACTACGAAGTTTAAGTAGGACCGACTCTGACGTCGGTGTTAAGTTCAGTATAGCCGTCAGATACTATGCCGATCCCGACTTGCGTCCTGGTTCCTCTCTTATAGGATTTTGACTCAGACGCCAGGGTGAGTTGTGTGCTATAGTGGTGAAATCTAGCTTGAAATACTTGATGGAATATCGTGATTTTTGTGTATATACGACTTGTCATGCGTAGATATTTACTTTCGGTTTTCTGTTGTAGGATCGTGCGTTTTCTCAGATCTCAATGCTCCAGCTCTCTCCTCACATTTTGCTCTCATCGCACTTTAGCTTCCTCCGCATTTAACTTGTTAGTTCGTTTAATTCCTATGCCGCACCTGTTTGATTTGTTTAATTTCGATTTGCCGTTTATCTTTAATAAATTAATTTAAGAAAGTCTGTTTGAGTAACTATCCGCTCAGTCCAAGCTCTTGCTGATAAAACCAATAGGGAAGTTGAATTTAATTTCCGGTCATTGGTGGACGTGACAATTAGACCATCCGAACTTTTGAGGTGACGCGATCAATTAGCTATTATTCAAGATTAGTTCGTCACACTGACACACAGAGTTGTCACTCTGTGTGGCGAGTGACAACTTCATCACACACTAAGTGACACTAAGAGTTGTCATCACACACTTAAGTGACACACAGAGTTGTCACTCTGTGTGTCGAGTGACAACTTCATCACACACTAAGATGTCTTGGTTGATTGGTGACAATTTCATCACATCTATTGATGCCTTGCATTTCATGAAAGGCAAATTCATCACACAGTGATGTCTGGCGTTGTTCATAGGAAATTCATCACACACTGCAGTGACGTTTTGGTGCATTATAAAGTTCGACAAATAAGTTAAAATCATAACTGTCCAATTCCTTAACTGTTACATATCAAGATTTTTACTACAATAATGCTGCATATCACGACGATCGCTACATTTCAGTAATGATATTTTCTTCAAATTGTTCTTACCCTTAATATTGAAGCGCCGCGAGCCTCGATCTGCTTCGAACTCAGCGCTATCGGCCTGGTGAGAAATCATTATTATTTAAAATTAAGGCGTAGAGAATTTTCATTTCATTGTAATATTTCGATTTTATCACATCCCAAGTCTTCCAATTTTTGAACTAAAATTTTTGTAAAAAGTTTGGAATTTTTTATTTCAGTGCTTATCAGTGTCCTGGTTGGATTATTTGAAAATGGGGTCGTACGCCTACTCACTGCATGAAAATGAAACCTTTTCCAATTTTTTTCGGATTTGTCGCACATCGCGCAAAATTTCACGGGATATATACCCATATATCGTTACCATGGCGTGATATCCGAAGAGTTATTGCATTCCAGTGAAATTTTTTGGCTTCCGTGAGAATTTGCAAAATTTATCGACAGGGACGGCGCATTAATCTGACCTAAGCTCCGCCGTGCATATCCAACGACGTCATCCAACGTGACTTCGCCCAGTGCGCGCGCAGGTAGATTGAGGAGGTAGATTGTGATCGCTAAAGTGTAGAGGAGGTAGATTGCGTTCAGTATGAGAATGATGTGAAGAAGAGGCGTGTTGAGTTGAGAAGTGAGCAGAAAGGCGGAGTGAGACGCCAAGAAAAGACCTATTGAGTTGAAAATTGTGTAGGAAGGCGAACTTGTTGCTATAGTAGTAAATGATAAATAAATAGTAGTAAATGAACAACAATTACAATTGAATAAATCGCACGTTCCTTTCGCTCGTGTTCTTATACTTTCGACTCATTATTCAGAGCCTGTCCGTATTATAAAAGTAAACCCAAATTTAGAACTAGTATTAATTAACTAAACACTAAAATTGGAACCGAAGATAATACCTATACAGGTGAATAAAAAACATGTATTTCTATTAATTCACAATAACTATTTAAGCACCACCAAATTTACACGCTCATAATAATCACAGAAATAACCAGAACTAATGCAACCACATACTTCTGTGGTGGATCACGAAACAATGAAACAATGACAACTAAGAAAACTTTCATGACGAAGTCTAATCGGTGGTGAATCCCAACAAAAAGTGATTAATTACGCGAGTCCTATTGTAATCCTTCACAAAGTGAGACGCCGTGAGCAGACACATTGAGTTGGAGAATTGAGTAGGAAGGCGAAGTGAGACGAGAGTTTGTGAAGTGGAAACGTATTGAGTTGAAGACGTATTGTGTTGAAGTTGAATCAATTAGAAGGCACGGCAAGCGGCTAGAAGAATAAGTTATAATGGAAGAATGTTTTTGTCTCATACAATTTATAAACGAAATCTACGTGTATCACGTAGCACACATGGCAGGCCTGCGTGTATCATGCACTACACATGGCAGACCTGCGTGTATCATGCACTACACATGGCAGACCTGCGTGTATCATGCAGCACACATGGCAGACCTGCATGTATCATGCAGTGCACATGGCAGACCTGCGTTTATCATGCAGTACACATGGCAGACCTGCGTGTATCATGCAGCATACATGGCAGACCTGCGTGTATCATGCACTACACATGGCAGACCTGCGTGTATCATGCAGCACACATGGCAGACCTGCGTGTATCATGCACTACACATATGGCAGACCTGCGTGTATCACGCAGCACACATGGCAGACCTGCGTGTATCATGCACTACACATGGCAGACCTGCGTGTATCATGCAGCACACATGGCAGACCTGCGTGTATCATGCACTACACATGGCAGATAATATCACACATGGCAGACATAGATACCATGGTAAACACCTCTGGCGTTGATGATATCGCACGGCATATTGGCTTACCCGACACCGCGCCGCGGTTGTTGCATATGAAGTGTTGTTATTTTTTTATTTATACTCACTTGTGTGCATTAAAATTCATAGAAAGGCACCATTTTAGCATTGCCTCTATTCATAAGACATTTGTATTATGAATATACGTATTTTACCCATACATGAGTTATATAATTCAAGGCTCCACTACGTATCTATTACACTCTATATTTCACAGATCAGTTCCCCATTGTGGAGTATGAAGCATACATCGAGCTTCATGCCAGCTGCATCGTTCACCATTCATTCACTGTGCGGCTTCTCTCATACATTTGTGGGACGAGGTTAGGTTTACAATAAATGAAAGCAAGAATAAGTACGCCAAAAAATTACAATAGATATATAAAATTGTATTGACTTTTTATAGCATCTTTTCTGTGTTAAATGTATGGACCCATCGCAATAATAAAACATTACACTTTTTCAAGATGTGTATTAGAGATGTGGGCTGTTAATAGGCACAAGTTTAAATAGATGACACAATAATATTTCTAGCCACAATTTGAAAATGAATAATAGAGCTGGCGACAAGATGTAGGTAGCTACAGCGCTACAAAGGGGAATTATTATTCAACGGAATATAATTATTCAACGACAGCCACAAGGGCACATTAAGGCAGCTGTTCTCTCACAATTTTTTCTCGTTATGGTGACTCACTGGAGATCCTGATTTCACTTCTTCGGAGAACCTTTAATAAATAAAGTCAACATGGAAGTCATTAAAAAGTTAACACAACTAGTTAAATAACATTTCATAAATCTGTCAGGAGTAGACGGTAAGACCTTAACGAACTACAGAATCGGACGAGCGCTCCATTAGTGTTCAACAAAATCGGTCTTGGTCTTGAAGATGAATGTTTTTTATTTATTTAAATACTCATATTCATTCCTTAAATGAATGTGAAATATAATGGGCATTTTGCTTCGACAGATTTCATCATTATTGCAAGCTTTCTTCTTCATTTATTCATTCAGTGTTTTATATAAAACTGCATCAATTGAAACCTCGAAGGGAGAAATAAGACCTAAAATGTATAAAAGTTGGCACGCCTGAAACTTAACGCAATGCTAACGGACTATCGCAGCAATAAATTAATTAGATGATTAATAAATATGATAATTAGATGATAAATTAGATGATTATTTTGACTAATTATAGCAAAAATATCTAATTATAGCAGTTATTAATTAGCTAATATGGCTGCCATCACGTGGACGTAACTCCCACATTTCATCACTAAGCTGGAAGGCAGCATGTTTTTAATAGGATTAACATATAACTAAAGTCAACAATTATTTTAGCCTCGTGAAAGCTAGTGAAGCGTATTTTAAAGTTGATGTCTTTCGCTGATCGAAATTATTTTGTTCTACTTAATAGAACTTTAGACTTTACTTGTTATTTTTTATGAATTGTTGGAAAATGGTCTGCGTTGAGAATAAAAGAAATGAGGGTATTGAATTGTTGTATAAGCATTTCCCGAATCTCGTAGGTATAAAATTTGTCATCCTTACAGGAAATACTTATCATTCTTGTGGGAAATACTTATCCTTTATATCATCCATTGGCCTACTGGTTTATTCGCAACAACGATTGTGGGTTATTGGTTGATATTTTGATGATGAGTGATTTGTTGGTTACTTGATGGTTTGTTGATACTTGATTGCTGATTTGTTTATAATGGGTTGATGATTTTTTTGCTACTTCTATGGCTAATACTTTACTGACGGTTGGTCGGCGGCTTACTGACATTGATTACCTTATATATTTTGCATATATCTTTAATGATTCACATCTACCTACGTCACTCATGGTTGGAAGTCTGCCTATATTGACTTGTGATACGGCAAAGAACAACAGATACGCCGCCGCATGATATATGGGACTCTCGTATAGATCAAGTATACCGACGAGCTATCGTATACATCGATACTTTATTAGTTTATATTCATCACAAGCTGGCCGCTGTGTCAATGCAGTAAAATGCAGAAAATAAAACCAATGCAGAATAGTCTCATCTGCACCGAATGCATAACACCTGCACTAAATGCATAACACCTGCACTAAATGCATAACACCTGCACTAAATGCATAACACCTGCACTGTATGCATCTGTCTCTTATACACATCTAGATGTGTATAAGAGACAGAATGCATAACACCTGCACTAAATGCATAACACCTGCACTAAATGCATAACACCTGCACTAAATGCATAACACCTGCACTGAATGCATAACACATGCACTGAATGCATTACACCTGCACCGAATGCATAACACCTGCATTAAATGACTAAGACCTGCACTAAATGCATAACACCTGCACTAAATGCATAACACCTGCACTGAATGCATAACACCTGCACTAAATGCATAAGACCTGCACTAAATGCATAACACCTGAACTAAATGCATAACACCTGCACTAAATGCATAACACTTGCATTAAATGCATAACACCTGCACCGAATGCATAACACCTGCATTAAATGCATAACACCTGCACCGAATGCATAACACCTGCATTAAATGCAAAATACCTGCACTAAATGCATAACACCTGCACTAAATGCACAACACCTGCACTGTATACACAACACCTGCACTGTATGCACAACACCTGCACTGTATACACAACACCTGCACTGTATGCACAACACCTGCACTGTATGCACAACACCTGCACTGTATGCACAACACCTGCACTGTATGCACAACACCTGCACTGTATGCATAACACCTGCACTAAATGCATAACACCTGCACTAAATGCACAACACCTGCACTGTATGCACCTACACAGCGCAGACTATACGCTATGCGCATGAGCGCTGCGCCACATGGCCATGTATGGGCAAGACATTAGCCAGACCGCGGAGGCCGGAGCTGGGCAACATGCACACATGGACATGTGAACATGACCGCCACAGATCGATGAGGCCATCACGACCATGTATGATGGTCAGATCTTTGTCCATCAATCAGATCCTGGTCAAGTAACTTGATATTAATATTGCTGTTGACGAGCTTATGTTTTGTGCGCGATTAATGTTGAGAGTATTTTTTGGCTGGGTGTATAGTTAGAGTGTAATAAACGCCTGCCTGTAATGATAATAATAATTTTAAAATCTGATATTATTTATAATATCAATTTTTCTAGCATCGGAATTATCCAGAATTAATTACCTTCACTCAAACTTCGCGTAATACTTTTCGGCAAGCGTTAATTTTTGTAACAAGAAAAAGTTATGCCTTCACCGCTTAGTTGTTTACCAAGCTCTTCAAATGAAGTGTTTGCATCGAGCAAGCGGTGCGCTCTAAAAGTTAAGCCGAAGAAACTCAAGAAAATTTAAGTAACGATTAAAAATTGAATTAAAAGCTAATCTGAAAGAATCACGTCAGGAAAGAGGTGGATTTCTCAGTTAACAATGTTATTTGGTATGATCGTGTTCTCTACTTATATAACCTTCTCCTGCGTAAATACAGTACAATAATATGCTCATTATATTTTCGTTCTAATATATATTATTATCTACATATAAATGTAACATGATCTATGTATTAATAATCCTCAGGCTGAAACGAATAGCCAAAATGAGCAAAGCGAAAAAAGATATTGTATAATTTACGTACGAGTTTTTAATCGCGAGTTAACATGTTCTAAATCTTCTGAAATTTTTCGGTAATATCAGTTGGTTAACCATGAATACGCAATAGATTTCGTAAGCCTTCATTTAAAAAATAGCTAGTATATGGGAAGCTTTCAAATAATTTTATTTACGGCAGAATTTCGACCGACTAAATCCTTGACTTTGACCTGTGTAATGGTAATTCCGGAGCTGACTACATGAAAACTGACGGGGAGAGCTACCTCCAAATCCATCCTGAAGCTGAAGCCCTGGCAATGATGGATCATAACGAGCCATGACCCATTTGGTAAGCTTTTAAATCCCATCGAGAAAGTATAAAAACTGTCAAACTTTTATAATGCCTCGTAAGTCGCCATTTCCACCGGCGTGGTCAGCAGATATGGCAGCGGGTGGGATAATGGAAGCTGAGTTCGAGACATATTTGGTCTAGGGTAACCTTCCAAAAATAACTTCTTCAACTCTCATATTGAACTTGTAAAAACGCTCCTATTCAGAACGCCTCTGAGTAGAATTCCTGTATGATTAGTATTTTGCGAATAAATTCATGCCATTATATCTGCATAAAATTAATTAAACTGTCGTCTACTTTCTTAGTCTGATAAACCAAAAACCGAGTAAAGCTGGTATTAAAGTGGGCTATCGAATATGCCAGTAACTTGCATTGAAATTCACTCGATAGGTAATCACTAAACCTTTAATTAACCAAATGTCATGCTTAGATTACTTGATTAATTTTACAGAAATTCTCTGAAACATACTGTCATTAGCTGGGGGAAATTACGACACTGCACGGATATTACATAAATGACAAATTGTGTTAGTTTCTTCGCAGGAAAGTGATAATGGCTTTAGTTAGCATTGCTCTACAGGACGATTTAAAAGTCGTTTCAAAGTTAGGACAGTGAAAATCGGTAACAAATATTAACATTTACTGACTGACATGAAACTTAGATATCTAATTCGATGAATCATCAAAAATAAGTAAAAATACAGATTTTTCAGTTATTTTATCGTTTACCAATAACTGAAATAACTGAATATCTGAAATAATACAATAACAGAAATATTGTAATCCAAGATCTATAAATATATTTTTTGCCTCTAAATTCCTTTCTTTTGTAAATTTTGTTTGACGTTTCGAACGCTGGCGACAGCGTAAATATTTTCGATATAATGATAGGAATCCAATTCTTTAATGGACTTGAAAGATAAAATTTGATTCATGCTATTTCATCCGGAAAATTTTAGCTTGGTACAGTCTGTAAAAGATTCACTCCAATGAAGTATGTTGGAATTCAGAAAGTTATAGCAGATTTTAAATGTATTGAAAAGCAAGACAAACATTCGTAAAAAATGTCGATCGGAACAGAAATTCCCGTTGCATTCTTACGGTGGAGACCGTAAGCCTGTAGGTTGGGTTTAAACGGATTAAAATGTCAAGGAGACAATTCATTATTTGTAAGAAATTGTAAGTACATAATTTTCCATAATATGTAATTAATTGTAAAAACAGAATTTTTCCTTCCTTGATGCCAAAGTTGCGGACGAATTTTGAATTTACGAGTCCGTATTTTCTATTAGTAATTTAAAATGTTCTTTGCTGCTTTGAAGCAACAGAATAAATTTCACTGCAGGCTTTCGATTTCTTTTCCCATGCCCAATTCTCGCAAACCATTTCGTTTATATAAGTTTTTATTCATGTAATTAGATAACAAAGAGAGAACTCAAGAAATTAAAGGTCATTATGAAATCCCCAAAAAATTTATGCCAAGGAAGCTGATTTTCATTTTATTTATTGTCTTATTTAAAAGCGTCAGGTTAAACTTAATCGTTTAGCGCATTTGAAACGGTAAATAATTCTTCTGAAAAATAATTCAATACTTTGTTGTTCAGGTTTACCTAAATAAATTCCACGCTTCTCACAACACCAACAATCTAAGTTAGCGAACTAATCTTCTAGGTTTATTACCAAGTCTCTTCTGTGACACTAGTACTGATACAAGGATACATATGTTCTTTAAACACAGAAATCCTGAAATTCAGAGACAATTGTTGACTTTCCATGCATTTTACAAACATATATATTCGCCTTTATTTTTTCTCCAGAATGAAAAATATACGTCCGGCCGCATTTCAAGATAATAATAAAAATTTCAAAAAGTTTCACGTCGTTCCTTCATTTTCACTGAGAATTCATTGGTTCGTGTGAACCTCCAGCATCGGCATCGCTCTGCTCAGCCAGCGGGCGGGTGGGCGAAGCGTCGTCCTCGAGTGGGCCTGCGCTGCTGTGTTCCTGGACGGTCTTCAGAGGCTCGTGCTGACCGTTGCCGTTGCTTGTGATCCTCACTGATTCTACTGAATCCCTGTTCCTCAGCAGCCTCGTGTTAGCGTCACCGTTTTTGTCAACGAACGAAAGACGAACGACTTTAGTGCTGCGTGAGTGCGACGAATAAGACGCGCGTTCGCCGTAGATGCTGTTGCTTGCCACGCACGCTAACTCGAGAGGTCCAGCGTCCGATCCGCAGATCCGTTGCAAAGCCCCGAAACAAAAAATCTGCAGGAACAAACGCCGGAACTTTTGGCCAAAAATGCAGTAGATGATGAAATTCACGGACGAATTCACCGTCACCAGGAAATTGTTTAGAATGGTGAGTTCTCCGATGGTGATTTTGAAGAGCTCGAGCACGCTGACGATGAAGGCCAAGACGTTGCAGAAGAAGAAGACGATGACGACCACGAGAAGCATCACCGCCAGGGAAAGCTCTTTCTTCTCCAGCCGACTCAGGCTCTGTCGCTCTTCGTTTGCCAGTCGCACCTGGGGGGAAAAATAATTTCCCTCGTTAAATACACCTTAGCAATTTTTTTAGTTACAAATAAAAAATAACTGGGAGCAAAAATTTTCATTACACATAGTAGAATCAACTAATCACAAATGTAATAAATATTGAAAGCTCAGAAAAGTTGAAAAGCGCTGTTTCTAAGCCACTCTTAACCATGCAAATTGATGTTGAAATTGCTACTAGGAAATTAACATGTTGAATCTTTGAAGTTTAAGCCAACAGAGTGACTTCATTCATCCATTCAAGGCAGCTATAGTGTGCGTATCACTTCCTCATTGGAAAGCTGGTTTCTCCACAAGCCAATGTTTGATACTTGGCTTGCGGCACAAGTTGAACTTTTGACGTAAGTTCTTTGAGATCCGTGACTTCCAATATGAAGTAATCATTTATCATGATTAATTGTCGATGGATTCCCCAAGATAAAAGAGATCAAATATGTCAAACGCAGGCAACTTGTCCAAAATAGATGGAAGGGATTCAGTTCATTAACTGGGAGAGACAAATGCTGTCTAAATCTGCTCCAACATTATTAAGCTCCTCTCCAGGAGGCGCGCTTCTGCGTTTATTTAATTTATTCCTGCGTGGCCATTAATTTATTTTACAAACGCCCGAGCGTTGCCATTAATTTATTTTACAAACGCCAGAGCGTTGCCATTAATTTATTTTACAAACGCCAGAGCTTTGCCTTTAATTTATTTTACAAACGCCAGAGCGTTGCCATTAATTTACTTTACAAACGCCAGAGCGTTGCCGTTAATTTATTTTACAAACGCCAGAGCGTTGCCATTTATTTATTTTACAAACGCCAGAGCTTTGCCTTTAATTTATTTTACAAACTCCAGCGCGTTGCCTTTAATTTATTTTACAAACGCCAGAGCGTTGCCATTAATTTATTATACAGACACTAGTGCGTTGGCAGTTATTTATTTTACTCACACCCGGGCGTTGGATTTAATTCATTTTACAAAAGCCAGAGCATTAGCGTTTATATCTCTTAGTAAGGCCAGAGCGTTGGCTTCAATTCGTTTTTATAAACTCGAGATTAATCACCTTTGCGCGGGGCGGATGCGCAAATCACATTATAAGGGATAAGAATTTCCGGCGTCAAGAAGGCGGACCGGAATCCCGATGCCATCAAAGCGGAAAATATATAAATCTGATCGGCTTCAACTCAGAACCAATTCGCTTGATTTTGTGAGAAATTTGCGCCAATTTCGACGCTCATGAAGTATTCGAGATAACGTTTGAGGTGGTTGATGTTTGCAGATAATTTAATTCGTGGCAAAATATTTCGAAACATTTATACTAATACTAGTAGTTCTTTTTGCGTTTGAGCTAAAAACGAACATACAGTGTTCAATGCAAATATTCTGACAACTAATATCTTACTGCTAATCGAATTACGTCGAACAAGATACATTTATATAGCCGGAAAATAAAAATTTCGATTAAATTAATTTTAATTGGGGTTCGTAATCGATTCGTCGACAACTCTCATGTAGTCGATGAATCTGGACACTCCAGAGAACTGGGCCTATATTTTCAATAAAATTTAAGAGATCGTAAGTTCATCAGCCAATCATTGACGGCCTTTCAAGCAAAATCCACCAATCATAGACAAGAAAATAGAGCGTAAATACAAACATACGTTCACTTAGCGAATTTTGAAAGTATGGCCCCTGCACGACAATTTGTTCAAATAGTGAAGCTCTTTTTGCCCTTGCGTGGGGCCATCTGACCACATTTGGTCAAACGTTGATGTTTCAGAGCTATATGTGCAGAAAGTGTCACTATTTGAACAACATGACGCATTTATTTTAATGGGAGACGAAGTTATAATGATTTAAACTCTAAGGTCTTAATTGCTCGCATCAAACCAAGCTACCTGCATTCGATGAAGATGGTAATGGAGTTCCGATGAAGTTTCTCGATAGTATCTTTTATCGGCCAGGAAATTGAAGCCTGTGCAATGACTGAAACTATTATTAATCCATTGTGTAGAACACGATACACTCTTTGAGAGCAAAAGCCATGCAGAGCAATCATCGTCCGTCCAGAAGTTCAACAATATTTCGATGTAGACATTTTTGTACAGGGAGATTGAAGCTATTTCTGTTTCTGTGAGCTGCTACGCTGCAGCGCGAAGGGGGTTTTCTTGGTAGCAATGAATAACTCAGGCGGTTGAAGTAATCGCTTTCATCAGCGCATAGAAGGTAACTACATTACGCTACATCGTCTCTGTCCTCAAGTCTTCACCGTCGAAATGTTTATACACTGACAAAGAATTTTTCATTTAAATTAGCACCATGAGCTTGTAGGAAAAACCTTCTGGGAGCATAATTTTTCAGGCCTAATCCGTACAGGCCGCTTCCAACCAGAATAATCCGATGTCGGAAGGCTCGAGCAAGATGGCCTGTGATCGACATCTCGTGCATAAAAGTGGGAAATGCAGTTTCGAATGCCGCCTAAATATTATGAGCGAATGCCATGAGCGAATTTTCGTACTAAAACGGGAAAACAAATGTGTCGTTATACTGCGAGATGAAAAATGAATTTAGGAGTGTTTGAAGTATTAAAGAAATGCGAGAAAATTTTTTTGCTATTTAATAATTTAACATGGATTGAATCTGTAGCCGCCATTTTCCATTTTTCTGAAATTTGTAGCAATAGAATTAGCCTACTCGACGCAGTTGATTTCACTATCTTCACAGCATTCATTGTTGGCCCTTGATATACGGATGCCTGCACTACCAGGGGAACCAATCTATTCGGTTCGTTCGATTTATTTTTTGATTTCGTGAATTATTGCTTATCCTTTTTAACTATTGTTGATTTATTTTAGGCCATATATTATTATTTCATGTGAATAGCGTACCTTTTTTCTCGTATAATTTTCTTCTGTATATTTGTCATTTTATTTCTAGAAACCGTACGTCATGGAATGTTCGTTCTTATCCTGCCATGATGGCGCGGAATGGAATAGCCACAAGTTCCCGAAGGACTAGACTATAAGAAAGTCCTTTACAGAATCCTTTTGCAAAAAATTAATTGATTATATATACAGGATCTTTAACGTATTATTTTTATCAACTCTTGCACTATTTTGTGCTCGGCAACAGATTGCCGTCGTAAAATTAATTAAATTATGAATAAATTTATGTTTGGCCAAGCCCTTGACTTATGAATAGATTTCAGTCAGGGTAAATTATATTTAGGAAAAATTATGTAATCGGCTAAATATTTATTAATAAAAATCTAATTGACATTAATTGCACTGCCTTATTCTTATGAAAAAATATGGTCACTTAATAAATGTTGGCAATTGAAACAATTCTGCACTGGCAGGTAAATGAAAAGCGTTTACATAATGATCGTGAATTGTAGAATTTAAAATTTCGCCTGCGTTCTCGAAAAAATACGTGCGCTAAAAAATTTTTTTACTCAAATGTATAATGTATATGAGCTTTCAAGTTCATGTGAATACTTTTTATTCTAATTAGCAGGCCAATGTAGAGTGAATTAATATAAATAACATAAATATTTACATCCAGATATCCACGTATCCGGACTATGATTTTTTGTACCCAACGACCTTTATAAAATTGTAAAAGAGAAGAACTTGAATTGACTGGACCTAAAAAGGTGTCTAGTGACGTAAAGAAATCTAGGTAAAAAGGTGTCTAACGTAAAGAAATCTTTTATACACACCTTACCCTAACTCTAACCCTAACCTAACGTGGTTGACGTTATGTAGTTCATTTATTTTTGCGTCCGGTTTCTAGGTACAAACTATAGTTACAGATTGCATAACCGGACGCAATTGTGTCCGCATTTCTAGCCCATGTCTGCATGGTAATGTCCCCAATCCTGTCCGGTTATTGAACGATCGTCGAACTTATTAATTTATATAGGCATATTTTTTCCTGACCCAGCGGCGATTGTAATGAAATGACGTCCAATGAAGGAAAAATAACTGGAAAACGGAGCAGAAACTCAATCAAAAGTTTGCATTGATGCGTTAGTTAGACGGGGGGATTGTGGTTGAATTGGACTGAAAGAAAAACGCGAGGCAAATTTAGTAAAGGGGAAACAATGCAATAGTTTGACATTTTATCTGGTTAAAAAATTGTTCTCTTACTCGGTTAAGACAGAGTAGGACTTGCAATGAATTTTATTTATTTTATTTTGCACCGGACGACGTACAACCCCTGGCAAAAATTATGGAATCACCGGCCTCGGAGGATGTTCATTCAGTTGTTTAACTTTGTAGAAAAAAAGCAGATCACAGACATGACACAAAACTAAAGTCATTTCAAATGGCAACTTTCTGGCTTTAAGAAACATTATAAGAAATCAAGAAAAAAATTGTGCAGTCAGTAACGGTTATTTTTCTAGACCAAGCAGAGGGGAAAAAATATGGAATCACTCAATTCTGAGGAAAAAATGATGGAATCACCCTGTAAATTTTCATCCCCAAAACTAACACCTGCATCAAATTAGATGTACTCGTTAGTTTGCATCTACAAAGGGGTGATCACACCTTGGAGAGCTGCTGCTCCAAGTGGACTGACATGAATCATGGCTCCAAAACGAGAGATGTCAATTGAAACAAAGGAGAGGATTATCAAACTCTTAAAAGAGGGTAAATCATCACGCAATGTTGCAAAAGATGTTGGTTGTTCACAGTCAGCTGTGTCTAAAATCTGGACCCAATACAAACAACATGGGAAGGTTGTTAAAGGCAAACATACCGGTAGACCAAGGAAGACATCAAAGCGTCAAGACAGAAAACTTAGAGCAATATGTCGCAAAAACCGAAAATGCACAACAAAACCAATGAGGAACGAATGGGAGGAAACTGGAGTTAACGTCTGTGACCGAACTGTAAGAAACCGCCTAAAGAAAATGAGATTTACATACAGAAAATCTAAACGAAAGCCATCATTAACACCAAAACGGAAAAAAACAAGGTTACAATGGGCTAAGGAAAAGCAATCCTGGACTGTGGATGACTGGATGAAAGTCATATTCAGTGTTGAATCTCGAATCTGCATTGGGTAAGGTGATGATGCTGGAACTTTTGTTTGGTGCTGTTCCAATGAGATTTATAAAGATGACTGCCTTAAGAGAACATGCAAATTTCCACAGTCATTGATGATATGGGGCTGCATATCAGGTTAAGGCACTGGGGAGATGGCTGTCATTACATCTTCGATAAATGGACAAGTTTACGTTGATATTTTGGACACTTTTCTTATCCAGTCAATTGAAAAGATGTTTGGGGATGATGAAATCATTTTTCAAGATGGAAATGCATCTTGCCATAGAGCAAAAACTGTGAAAACATTCCTTGAAAAAAGACACATAAGGTCAATGTCATGGCCTGCAAATAGTCCGGATCTTAATCCAATTGAAAATCTTTGGTGGAAGGTGAAGAAAATGGTCCACGACAAGGCTCCAACCTGCAAAGCTGATCTGGCAACAGCAATCAGAGAAAGTTGGAGGCTGATTGATGAAGAGTACTGTTTGTCACTCATTAAATCCATGCCTCAGAGACTGCAAGCTGTTATAAAAGCCAGAGGTGGTGCAACAAAATACTAGTGTTGGAGCGTTCTTTTGTTTTTCATAATTCCATAATTTTTTCCTCAGAATTGATTGATTCCATATTTTTTTTCCTCTGCTTGGTCTAAAAAAATAACCGTTACTGACTGCACAATTTTTTTTCTTGATTTTTTATAGTGTTTCTTAAAGCCAGAAAGTTGCCATTTGAAATGACTTTAGTTTTGTGTCATGTCTGTGATCTGCTTTTTTTCTACTAAGTTAAACAACTGAATGAACATCCTCCGAGGCCGGTGATTCCATAATTTTTGCCAAGGGTTGTATGAAAGTGATGGTGGTATTGGACAATGCTGGCCACTAGCATACATCTCGCTTTCATGAGGTACAAAAGTGAAATTCTCGTCAATGCCCAGAATGAATGCAATCCTTTGAAGTTAGTCACTAAACACTGTGAATAATCGAACTTATAATTTTGAGTGTTCAGATGCATTCATAAATAAGAAAAAATACATTACTATTTAATTTTTGGATGCTCTAACACATAAATAAGATTCTTTTATTCATTTGAAGGTTTGGGCCCTTCATCGAAATAACTGCCGAGGAAATCATTCTTTCTTCCACATACAAAAAAAGTTTAAGTAGGGCCCTGGGAGAAGAAACCACACCTCATGTCTGTGATCTGCTTTTTTTCTACTAAGTTAAACAACTGAATGAACATCCTCCGAGGCCGGTGATTCCATAATTTTTGCCAGGGGTTGTACATTGGTACCCAGATCGCGTCGCAACGCAGCTTTTGACATACAACGCTATATTTTTACGGTTCGAAAGGTTTCAATTAAAATATTTACTGAGCCAACAAGCTATTCTCCCTGTAAAGTGGACTTACTTTTTCAAGCATTTTATGTTTGTTCTCTATAAATTTCTTGCAAAAATTGTTTAAAGTTCCAGCCAGAGGTTAGCTCACCTATTTTGGTGAGTCCAAGGTAGGACATGAAAATAAAGAGAAAAAATCTTAATAAAATGAAGTCATAGGGATCTTAAAATAGTTAGACGAAGTCGCCAATGTTGCTAAAAAAAACACGAATGAAGAAAAAATAAAGAATCAAAAAGATGTTTATTCACGGTAACTACAGCAACAAGCTTTGCCATTTGAACCTCGTGACGGGAAGCGAAGCCAAATTACAGTTGAAAACGAACAACTAAATTCAATTGAATTTTTTCGAACGCGTTTAAAATTGAACTAACATTTTGTAAATTGAAAACTTCCGCTGGTTTCTGTCAGATAAAAGAGCAAACAAGAGGCACTTTGTTCAAACCTACATCCATAAATTTCGAGACTCTAAGTAAACAGAGCTTGTTTTCTCGAATGAATTAACATAACATAACATAACATAATGATGTCGGCGCTGAAATGTAGGCCTGATGTGGCCTGTCGCCGATTCTTTTCCTTTTCGTGCCTTGTTCATAGATCTAAACTCGTGTCATTTGATCGGATCTTTTCATGACTGGCGATAGTTTGAAGTA